>NW_009597426.1:46555-61580 GCF_000690535.1 Cariama cristata
GCTACTTACAGGCAGCCCATTTACTGTGAAGATAAGTGGTGAAGGAAGAGTTAAGGAGAGCATCACACGAACAAGACGGGCTCCCTCTGTTGCAACAGTAGGAAGCATATGTGATCTGAACCTAAAAATTCCAGGTAAGCAATGTCCTTATTCCCATAACCATAACTTGTGCTTGTGTAGTGTGGGTGTACCTGAAGCAGTGGAAATAGAAACTTTAGTGTTGCTAAGACATTCTTGTATTAAGATAGTTTAAGGAAGAAACATTGATAGTGTGATCTCTTTGAATGGTTAAAAATAAGCATAACCATGATCAACATATGGAGAAATAAATACCAGGGAGGCCTTAATCTATTTTGTGTACAGCAAACTGGAGGATGGGCTGTGCAACTCATCCAGTCTCCAATGGTTTTAATATCATCATGTTGGCTGTTACATGTTCATACTTCTGTCTGGCAAATGTGAATCATGGAGGCCAGCCTTAGCTGGCTGCGCTTATCCAGCCTCTTCATCTGCCTCCGTAGGACCTGG
Organism: Cariama cristata; assembly: GCF_000690535.1. Lineage (NCBI taxonomy): Eukaryota > Metazoa > Chordata > Aves > Cariamiformes > Cariamidae > Cariama > Cariama cristata. The sequence continues at coordinate 47,084 of NW_009597426.1, forward strand.
TAAGCTGCAACTGGCCAGACTTGCTGCTCGGCAGCACCCAACTAGCTGAGCGTGCCTTTTCTGTCACTTGTACTGTGTAATCACTTGAGCCTCAGGTACTGCTTCCAAAAACAAAATACCAAAACCCTTTGTCACTTTCTAATCTGCACTTTTATATTCTCTTCTTGTTAGAAATTGATTGCGGGGATATGACAGCCCAGGTAACTAGTCCGTCTGGGAGGAACTTTGATGCCGAAATCGTAGAAGCTGACAAAAACACCTATTGTGTCCGCTTTGTGCCACAAGAAATGGGGGTCCACACTGTGGATGTCAAATACAGAGGGCAGCCGGTGCCAGGCAGCCCCTTCCAGTTCACCGTGGGACCGCTGGGCGAGGGAGGAGCCCATAAAGTGAGAGCTGGAGGCCCAGGGCTGGAGCGTGGAGAGACAGGTGTCCCAGGTGAGTCCTCTGCTCTTGCTGGGCTCCAGTGCCCACCCTGCGAAGGTCTGCAGCACAGTGCTTTGGTTTCTGTTGGCCTCGTGTCTGAGAGCTTGAGCAGAGCTTGGTGTAACACCGTAGGGTCACCCCAAGCCAGGGGTGGTCAGTGGAGAAACATGGAGAAATAATATTGCTGCGTCATGTGGATGGAGAAGTCTGGAAATCCACATTTTGGAAACTGACTGCTCTCACAGGATGAGCATGAGGTTGTAAAGTGTGTTATACAGGGCTGATAAGCTAATTTAAGGCTAATAGGAGCCTCTTGGAGAAACTGATAGGTGTCATCACCCAGGATGATGGGACGAGGTACTGTATGGGATGCTGCACAGTCTGTTAGGAAGAAGCTGCAACCCAGCAGCAGCAGCAAACTTACTTTGTGTGTGCTGTCGTGTGCTTCAACAGCTGAGTTCAGTATATGGACACGGGAAGCTGGAGCTGGAGGACTGTCTATTGCTGTAGAAGGCCCAAGTAAAGCAGAAATTGCCTTTGAGGACCATAAAGATGGATCTTGTGGTGTATCATACATAGTTCAAGAGCCAGGTATGTATCAAGACCAAATCATACTGAAGTAATACTGAAAGCTACTTTCAGAGAAACTAAGGACACTCACTGCTTCTTTTCTCCCTGCAGGCAACTATGAGGTGTCCATAAAGTTCAATGATGAGCACATTCCTGAAAGCCCCTACCTGGTTCCCGTCATCGCCCCCTCTGATGATGCTCGCAGGCTCACTGTCACTAGCCTTCAGGTGAGACATAAGGAAACATCTCTACAGCTTGCCACACAGACTGATTTCGTCCTTGTTCTCTGGGACCAAAATGGTTGTCCTTTCTCCTTAGGAATAGCCTTGCCTTGGTTGGTGCTTGTTTTCAAGCTCAGCCTGCAGCCAAAGAGAGGTTTTTTGACAGCTGACCTGCTGGTACCTTGGGCCAATAGAGCTGGGCCAGCTCTGGCTAGCCAGAATTTGAAGGCAGAAGGCTCAACTGAGTGTATTACAGGTGGTAACACTTGGGAATTAAGAATAAGAGGCTCTATAAATAGTATTGAAGGAGCTAAAACTTGCTTTTTTGCCCCATTAGCTAGGGGAAGGCCAAGAAGAAATGAAACATGAACGTGAACCACCAGTGATCATGCTGATACTGAGTTACTTGGTTGGCACACGGACTGAAGAGCTGGGTTTCCACAAGCAAGGCAGCGTAGGGCTGCATGTTTGGGATGTTGCTGCAGCCTTGCTGAATCATTCACGTGGGCAGATGGAGGAGGCCTTGCCGTGAGGTCAGAGCGCAGATTTGCTCTGGCTGATGTCATGAAACCACACAGTTGCAGCTCGGATGATTCATGAACAGTAATGAATCACAGCTTTGTAGTTGGTCTGGGCTCATCTGTTAACCTCACCGTATCATTTTTGTGTGTGTGGTTACATGCATTAAAATACAAGTAACATTAAAGACCTGACTTAAATCTCCAAAGCCAGGAACTTGGATGTGAGACTGAGAATCTGTGTCTAAGTATACTGTACCTCAGTCCTCATTGAGTGGTGATAAGCAATTAGTACTTCAGTTGAGGCTTTTTTTGGATATGTCCCAGCTCTGCTCCCCAGGAACTTGTCTGGGCTGCAGGACTACTCCACCTTGGCTGCGTAAATGAATCACGACGGCCTGATTCAGTAGTATCTCTTCTAACCAGGAGTTACAAGGGCGTTAATTAGTCGCTGTGGTATTGATGTTTCTCTTGTGTTTCATTTAAAGACTCTTTGACAGGAATACTCGCTTCAGTTAAGTCCTGGAGAGGCAGATAAAGCTGAGTATTCAGTAACGGAGCGCAGTGTGCAGCATCAGCCTCTGCTAAACCCACAATCAGGGACTTGCTTTATACATTGTACCTCAGTTCTACTCAGTTGCATTTATTTCCCTCTTCAGGATTTAGTTGAAAACAAAACCAGGTAAAGTATGCTAAGCACAAAATATTACTGCTGGATAGCTGCATGGGCTGCTCTGAGAACCATTGCAGCACAGATGCTGAGCTGCCTTGCCTTCCACCGATGGCCTGACAGCATGGCAACATCTGGTTTCATGTTTTAAATTACTTTCTCATGTTAAGGTGTCTTGTGGCATTCTAAATGCAGCCTCTTGCGGCAAATATAAACATTCATATTACTCTTTCAGACAACTGGATTATCAGAGGCTTTTCCCCTGAATGAATCTGGAATAAATGAATGGGCTGAAAATGGAGCTATAGCTTAAAGATCCTTTAAATCAAGTGCCTGAATATCAGGGGCTGACCTCAGTGATAATGGGTGACTAGTCTCGTAAACCTGCCTCTGCCTGATTTGACAGAGTCGTCTGGCTTCCACAAACTGTCTGTTACCATGGGAAAAATCAGCCTAACCAAAGTGGGTGACTCCTAAATCATCCACCCCCTAAGAGTGAGAGCACTTCTGATTTGAGAGTTAATGCAAGTCACAACTTTATGCCTTTTTGTTGAAATGTAAAAAATTGTGCTGAAGTGGTTTTTTCCCTGCCACAAATCTTGCACTGTCTGAAATGAAAAGTTTGAATTTGATAATCTGACTGTTGCATTCTCAGGAGTCTGGATTAAAAGTTAATCAGCCGGCATCCTTTGCTATAAGGCTGAACGGGGCAAAGGGCAAGATCGATGCTAAAGTCCACAGCCCCTCTGGAGCTGTAGAAGAGTGCCATGTTTCTGAGCTGGAGCCAGGTAAGCACAGCTTTATGTTGGTCAAAACAAATGGAATGACCTCCAAAACACATTTGCTGTCCCATAGTGAGGAGGTTTAGTCCCTTTGGCTTGCTAACAGTATACCCAAGTGGCAAACACCTTGCTTGGAGAATGACTTCTTGGTGTCAAGAGTTGTTCAGTCAGGGTTACGTCCATGCTTTTCCTTGGTAGCTCATGATGACTGAGCCCTAACTTGTGTGAGATACAGATATTTAAGTCTTTGCTTGCCAGTGAAGGTACAGTGATATTAGTTGTAAATGAAATATGATGTGATTGTTGAATTTATCCAGGGAAGAAGTTTATTTTTCAAAGCTGTGCTTCCATCTTTGACTAATAGTTTGTTTTTAACTCACACTCACTCCTTCATACAAAACATCAAGGGAGCTGAATATAAGCAAACACTACAGAAAGCTCACCTCCTGTTTCAGCAAAAAGCTTTTCTTTTTCACTTGAAGTCTGAATTGAGTTATGGTCTGTACTCTGGACAGCCAGCAGCTGTCCGGCTGGGGAAGATCAATCTCTCCTCTGGGTTAACATGCAATCAAAAATGTTAAGTATCAGCAAATTGCTGAATGACTTTAATAAAGGTGTGGTGGCTGTGGTGTCAGAGCAGCATGCTCAGCCTGCTGGTAAGATTTGGCTTGCCCTTACCAGCTGCTTTTCTTCTCTGTACTGCTCCCTCGACCACTGACAGGTTGGGCTGTGATTAAGCTGTCATGTTTAGTGCATGTGTGAGGCAAATAACCCTAAAACTCACCCTGAAGACTAGATGACAGCTGAGATCAGGTCCTAGTAGACAAGGTGAAAATGCAACTTGTGGCACCTCCTGTGATAAATACAGCATTTTCCTACTTAAATATGAACTTAGCAGCTTGTGTAGCTAGTTTGCTTCAGCTGGCACCAAAATATGTCTAAGCGTTACAGAAGTCTTTCTTGGGTTGCTAACCAGCCCTGCGTTGGGTTTAATTGCTGTTTATTGTTATCTCTGATATGTCAGAAAAGCCACTTCTCTCTTGCAGATAAATATGCTGTTCGGTTCATCCCCCATGAAAACGGCATCCACTCCATTGATGTGAAGTTCAACGGAAGCCATGTCGTGGGCAGCCCTTTCAAAGTGCGTGTTGGTGAGCCTGGGCAGGCGGGCAATCCCGCTCTCGTCACGGCGTATGGGTCTGGCCTGGAGAGCGGTACCACAGGTAACCCTTGTTTCACAGCTCTGCTACAGACCTGTTTGCACTTTGGCTTTGACAGAAACAGAAGCTGTTCCTAGGCATATTTTTACATGACTTTCCCTGCTGAGGCAGCTGAACTAACCCATATTCTCTGCTGCCCTGGGCGCAGGCTAATTTTGCTTTCTTGCATGCTCCTCAAGTCTTAACCATCAATTAGTGAGTCTGCAGGCTATACTGAAGCTTAAAAAACTTAAAACCTCTGTAAACCAGCAACTGCAGCATCAGTTTGCTTTAGCTGGTTAACAGCTGGGTTACGACTCTGCCGGTTAGCTTAGCTCCATGTCGGTGGTCCCTTGGAGCTCCAGAGATGCTCTGGCTCCCTTCCACACGTGAACACGATGGCTGCAAAGGCTGGAGGCTTTTGTGAATGCAGATACTGAGTTGGCTGTTTAGTTGAAGGAGTCTTGTTTAACTTGCATTTTGTTAGTTAAATGGGTACGAGGGTGTACCCAGTTACCTTTTCTTCGGTGCTTGCACTTGTAAGGAATTTCAAGTTAAATGTAATATGTGTAAACTATAGGGAGTACGGTGGATTGTTCTGTTTGTAGCATGCTATACATGTTTCAGATGTAATGTGAATGCTGACTCTTCTTGGAAATCTGACGCCTAGTTATCTGCTGTGACTGCCCCATCTGATAGTTCTCAACTCAAGAATGTAGGGTTTAGGGATTGTTGGTTTGTTTTGGTTTTTTTTTTTTCATTTTTATGATTTATGGCCTTAGTAAGAAAGTATGAAAACATTCCAGGATATGCACTTTGATTTAATTGTGTGCTTTCTTGGGCCACACACAGAGGTGAACAGCATAGTAAAACTGATTTATTTTTTTTTTCTTCTTTTGCTGTGCAAGGTGATAGCTAGTTCCTCTTACCCTATCTACCGTGGTCTTTCGTGGATTCCATTTCATACCTCTTTTTTCTCCCTGGAAAAAAAAAAATACTGCAGTTACTCAGTCAAAGCTTCTGCTGTTCTGGAGAAACCAAGCAGTTGGTTTTGGAAACATGCAGATATACTATGTAAAATAAAGATATTACAGCCTGTGCTGCTTTAATAGGTGGAAACAAAAGCACTCGTTAATACTAGCCATTGATGTGTTGGGGACAGGGGAATTTTTCTCCATCTATAAAGGTGCTTGGGGTTGTTTTTAATCTAAATAGACTGTTTAACTTCAGCAAAGTTACTCTGTGCCCCCTTGTTGAATCCTGGCCGTGGCCAAGAGCTCAGTGCCATGGGAGCTGCTGAGCAGCGTTTCCGAACAATGATCTAGTGTAGAGGTTTCAATAGCCGATGGCTGAGCACCTCAAATGTCCCCCCGGGAGGGGTGTGCGTCTGCAGCCTCCAACAATGCGAGCCTTCATTTGAGGCACAGGGAAAAAGCAGTGACTTTGGAGCGAGAAGTCCTCAGTGAGAAGCTGTGAAGCTTGCTGGCTTTGGAAATGAATTGTCCTCTGGCTGAGTGGTGGATGCTGCAGGCTGCCTGCCTTACCTCCCAGGCGGGCAGTGCCGGCGAGATTCACTGCCAAAGCACTGGAAGATGGCACAGTCCTCCGTGGGAGCCGGGTTCTTCCAGCATTGCAACACAGCAGCCTCTTGTGTGGAGAGGCTGGAAACATCTCCCTGGTTTATCACCATGCTTGCATGCTTCAGATTCAGCTGTAGTAAACTTTCCCATAACTGTCCTGGTTTTGATTGAGCTCGAGCACTTTATTCCTCCTCAGCAGTGTCTGATACAACAGCGCAAGATTGTAAATATTTGAAGCCAGAGTTTGATAGGAAATTATTTGTGGGTTGAAAGCCTTGCTTAATTTTTTCTTGTGTTGCTGGCATTTTGTCATTGGCTTAGTATTAGCAGCAATAATTCAGCTGTGTTAACCAGATGCTGTAATTAAACAAGCTCTTGTTTCCACAAACTGCTCGGAGTGCTGTTGCTGAGCAGTTCAAATGCCCATCTCCTCCAGGAGATCTCCTGCCCCTCGTCTGTCTTGCTTTCTTGTGGGCCCTCCACTGCTGATTTACGGTCCAGGCAGTGAGACGACTCCAAGTTTTCCCGAGCTCAGCCGTGCAGGAGGCTCTGCTGGCATGGGCTCCGAAACCCAGCAGAAAGGCTCTTGTTCTAAGAGTTTTCTCTCTAAGCCAGTCTTTTGATGCCAAATTACTTCCATTTCAGTCTTGAAGGGCTCTCATGACCCCTTCTCCCACACAGTCACGTAATGTTGAGCGGAGGAGGGAGCCGGGGTGCCAGTGGGTAGGCTGCCGGGGGTGCAGAACCCCCCCCCTCGGGGCTGGCCCGTGTGAGGATGCGGGGGGGGAGGTGGTGCGTGCTGTCCCTCCCTGTGTGCAGTCTTGTCTTGCACAGAATTACCCATTCCTATTTAATAACTGAGGCTGCTTGTGTAACATCGGGCGTGAGGAAGAATGTGTCTTACTGTGCTACGTCTTTCTAGGATTGCAGTCGGAGTTTTTCATTAACACGACCAAGGCTGGTCCAGGTACCCTCTCTGTTACAATTGAAGGGCCATCAAAGGTGAAAATGGACTGCCAGGAAACTCCAGAAGGTTACAAAGTCATGTACACACCCATGGCTCCAGGAAACTATTTAATTGGAGTTAAATATGGTGGACCTAACCACATAGTGGGCAGCCCCTTCAAGGCAAAGGTTACAGGTAAAAAGCTAACCAGTATTTACTGTGTGCCTGAAGTAGTTTGTGTCATTCAGCAAACGTGTCCCTCTGAGATGGTGCAGCATTCAGGCCTAGATGCCCAAAAACATGAGAAGTGAAATGTTTCTGCCCCTCGCTTCCAAAGGCTCGATGAGGGATCTCAGGAGAGGTTACAGGAGCGTTACTTGCGAAGCTTGCCAGCTTGACTCAGTGGAGAGCCATAAAACAGCTTGATGGGGCAATATTAAATCCTGACCTAGCGCTAGGGTGTTGCACTGCGGTAGGGAGATATGACTTATTTACCCATTTCACCCCCAAAGCCTGAAATGTGGTCACCTGTAGCATAAGTGATGCCCCTCTTGGTCTCATTTTGGTGTAAGTGTCACCTAACCTAAGGTCAGTAATGTCTGGGAGGCTTTTTGATGATGTGAGGAAAGCTGGTTTAGGAAGCTCTTTCTCTCTTCAGTGCTGTCTTTAAGCACAGACTGGAGTTTATCTCTGCTGCTGCCCCTGAGCTAGTGAACCCTCTCCTGGTACTCGTGGTGTGGTGATGTTCCTGGGAGTAGACGGCAGGGACTGCGCTCCCCCGGACTGGGACATGCTCTGCTTTCAAAATGGGTTATTGCAAAATTGCAACTGCTTTTCTGCCAACTCGAGTAATTTTTGGCATTTGGTGATTGGAGCACAATTAACTTTTCTTAAGCGGCTAGCTTTGCTTAATGAATCCTGAAGTTCCTGTGGTCCTTTAACCACTCAAGGGCTCTGGGATGGGATTGTTGACAGCGTTGCTGAAGATGTCGGCTTAAACCAAAGTAGGAAATTGCTCCTCTCCGAAAATGCATTTTGGATGCAGAATGCATGCTAGTCTTAGGAGGGTTTTGAAACCTCCTTGTAAGTGCGTTTCGGATGGGCTGAATCAATTTCAGAAATCTTTTCTGTTTCCAGGCCAGCGACTGGTTAGCCCAGGCAGCACCAACGAAACTTCTTCCATCCTGGTAGAGTCAGTGACAAGGTCGTCAACTGAAACTTGCTATAGTGCCATTCCCAAGTCCACCTCGGATGCTAGCAAAGTGGTTTCCCGGGGAGCAGGACTCTCAAAGGCTTTTGTGGGTCAGAAAACCTCCTTCTCCGTGGACTGCAGCAAAGCAGGTATGGGTACAGGAACCAGCTGGATGTCAGAGTGGTTTAACTGGACATTTTTTGCCCTGAACCAATTTGCAAAGTTAAAATTCAGAGCTTGAGGGTGGTGATCTGATTCTAAAGAAAAACCTCTAAATGCTACACAGTGCTCACCAAATCAGTCGTAATATAGAGGCTGTAAAGATGCCAGTTCCTCTCCAGATGGCTTTATCTGAGCCAGGTGCACCTGAAAGAAACCACACGGTTATGGCATGAGAACAAACAGGTTGCTGAAGTTAAGCAGCCCTCATGGTGCGTTGTAGTGTGTAATGCAAGGTGTTCCCGTAAGCCTTGAGTGCTGATCATCATCACCTGGGAGCTTTGCGGTGGGTGGGTTACAGGCCAGCCGTGTTCACTGGTCTCTGCCATTAACTTCTAATGAAGTACTTGAAAGGCAGTACCTGCTTGCTTTCATGAGCAATGTTGATATCTCCTGTGCTCTAGTTAGATAGTAGTAGCCTGTCAGGTCTGGCAAAATGCACAAATAAACCCTCTATGAGGCTGAAGGCTTTTTTAAATAAAATGCCTCCTTATAGCAAATTAGCTTAGCCATACCTCAGACTCACTTTGTGAATTAAAGTAACAAAATCCTTGTGTTATGGAGCTAATTTATTATGGTACAACCATGCTTGTTTGTTTAAGCTTAGGAATGCTAACAGTCTGTTATTTTGCTGTAGGTTCAAATATGTTGTTAGTTGGTGTCCACGGACCTACAATACCATGCGAAGAGGTATCCATCAAGCATCTGGGCAGCCATCAGTACAACGTAACGTATGTCGTCAAGGAAAGGGGTGACTATATTCTAGCAGTGAAATGGGGTGATGAGCACATCCCTGGGAGTCCCTTCCATGTCACCGTTCCTTAAACTCGCTGAGTGTCAGAGTCGATCTTTGCGTTTGCAGTTCAGATGTAGAGTTATACTGGGTGCAGTCCTGTTGCAAAATGCAGTATCTAGATACACACGGCTCACATTTCAATACAGTCAGAAGTAAACTCTGTAACCTTATTTTTTACAAGCATTTCACTTCTATCCTACTTACCAACCTAATGTCAATCTAGTTAATGTCATCCTCAAATTGTACCTTTGCAGTACTGTCCGAGTTACTGTTAATGTTTGGAGAATCATGTGGATAACTAGACACTAATTTCCCTTGCGGATGTTAAAGACTTTAGATGTTAATTGAAAACTGGAATCTGTCTTTGTAATTGGGTATCTTAACTACTGATTTTATTTGACTGGAGACTCTACGTTTTAGTTATGGAATATGACTTGGGCTGTCCCCAGTTCAAATTCTTTTCTGTAAAGAAATGAGGTAAAACTGGTACTATAATAGGTGCCTTTGTATACTTGATCAATTTTAATGCTTAACATTATAAAAGGCTACTAAAAGTGGCTTTACCACTCAAATTTAAAATGTTTCTGAAAATGCTTTGCTAATGGTTTATATTTAGGAAAAGTTTATCTTTTATAGCAAACCAAAAGCAGACTGAAGATGACTTCCTGGAAGCTTTCAGCCTTTCTATGTTTAATGCTTTGTAAATCTAGACAGGTAGCTTTTTGGCCATGATGGTAGCAATGTGTTTTTTAATTAGCTTGGGATTCTAGTGAGATTTCTGTAACTTTACAGGTAACTCCTCACACACTTTATGATTCATTTTAAGAGCAACACCTGGTTTGGCTGGGGTAAATAAAGCCACTGAACTTGCCGAGCCAGGTGTAGCTCTCACCTGCGTGATCCAAAATTGATGCAGGTCAGAGGATGGCGGTGTATTGGGAAGATGATCAGTGGTTTCCCTGGAGGCTGTGGGCCAGGCGAGTAGCTGAGATGGTGCAAAGAAGCCAGCCTGGGGATGGGACCCCACATCTGTAGTCGGATATGGGGCAGGAGGGAGGGTGGATGTGCGAATTTACCAATTATAGCAATACCAATCAACAAACCTATCTTTGGTGCAAGTCATTTTATTATATCTTGGTCTAAGGACATGCCTGAAGCACGCTCATGTCTCCTGAAATCCCCTTTGTGCTGCAAAAGGCATTTCTGCTGAGGGTCAGGGAGTGAAAACTTACATTATAACTTGTCTGTTTGTCCTGGATTACTCTGTGCCACTTCCCAAGTGCATATCTGAATTGCTGTCAGCTGCTGGGGCTTTAGTAAACTCTCCAAATGAGCTTTAACTCTACAGTTAGAGTAGGATTCTTCTGTGAAAAGGTAGGATTTGTTGAAAACCTGTTGAATCATCACTGTCTGTTCCTAGGGAGAAGTTCACGCTTACGGTTCTGTAGTTACATGTGGATGCACTACTCTCCAGCACAGTCATAGGGGAAATAAAGGAAGGTTGGGGGTTTTTTTACTGTGCTTTTTTGTGCCTTAATGTGAAATGCTCACTACATTGTAAACTAGGAAGTAAAACCAAAATAAACTGGAATAAAATGCAGGATTGTAAAATTGTATCTTATAACTTATTAAATAGAAATGTTTGCTTCATTAAAATGTGCATGTTAAAAACAATGTTGGATTCTTTTCATACATAGTCAGTAAAGTTCAAACTAAAACTACGGCATGCAGCAGCTTCAGGCAGACCGAATAAGGCCCAGCACACAAGCCGTGCAGGTAACCGTGGAAAAACTTGGGCATAACCTCAATGCCATTCTTTTTTTTTTTCTCTACAACTTTTTTTTTCCTAAAGCAAAATGTCTGGCAAAAGTTTAAGCCATGGCATAAATGTACTGGGTGGAGCAGGCAGAGTGTGAACAGGGCATGACAGGGCCGTGCGGCTTTTCCCTGCATCGATCCCAGGTGCTGGGGCCGCGGAGGTGGGGAGCGGTCTGTCGCCGGAGGTGCCGGCGGGGTTATCGGTCTGGTCCCGGGGCGCTGCTGGCAGCACCCGCCGGCCCCTCCGGGCTGCCTGGGGTTGTTTGCAGAAGGTGGTTCCCAGCATGGTGCTGTACCTGGGGCCGGACGCTCCGGCACACGGCCATGGAAACCAGCAGATGTTTTCCCAAACATGCTCCCGCTGGAGGCCCTGCTGAAACCTGAGGTGCAATGGCTGCCAAGGACTTTCCTGCTCCAGGTTTATCAGATTATTTCCTTTTTATAGTTAACTGTGTTTCATTAGCTTTGTGTGACATCAGCCTGAACGTCCTATTTAATGTTTTTAAATAAAACAAAACAAAAAAACCTGGGTATATCTGTTGGGTTGAGTAAATCTTGAAAGCCTCGTGCCTGTGTAACTCCCGTTTCCCAGTAACCCTGCTCTTGTCTGGCCTTCTCTTGTCTCTTACTGCTTGGTGTCTTGGCCTAATCGCACTACCTGAAATTAATGGCAGTTGTCTGTGAAGTTGGTGGACCCTGATTTGAGGTTGCCTTGTCTGAGGTTACCTCCAGCAAAAGCTGAGCTCCGCTTCAGGTGAGCAATTCTGCCTTGCCTGGGCACTGACAGCTGTGGGCTGGCCACAAAAAATGAACTTGCTGAGGACAAGAAGCCGATGAAGCTTTTGGTGCAGTTTGGCGGCATTGATCTTTGGCAACAACATTCAGCCAACTCCACCAGCTCTGGCAGCTGAGGACTGACTTTGTGTTGGGCCCAAAACAGGGCTTTGTGGGGCACTGTGCTCTGCTTTTGGTCTTTGGCACCTTGAAGGTTTCCATTTGCAGTGCCCACCTTAGCAGGCAGCTGTGGGGCTGGGGTGTTGGTGTACCGGGCTACTGGTGTCCCTGTACTTCTTGCTGGGTAGACTTGCAATGGTATGAGATGCAGTTTCTTTGTTATTTATGGAGGACCAGCATGGGTTTGTTTTTTTTTTGCCTCTAGCTGTGGAAGTGTGGGTTTTTGTTGGTGGTTTAGGTTTGGGTTTTTTTCTGCTAATGCAGTTGAACTGAAGTTCTTTTTCTTTGTTTAGAATCTCTCTCCTTGGTGGTGGTTTGAGGTAGGATTTGGCCACTTGGTACTTCTGAGTCCTGCTGGGAACTTGTTCATCCCTCCTCAGCTGGCCCAAACTGTCCTGCGAACACTTGGCTAGTTCTGGCGGTGCACTTGGTAGCCAGTTGGACCCTTGCATGCTGGTAGCCAGTGACCCAGGGCAGCTCATAAATCAGGGTGCCACCACATAGGAAAGCCTGCTGCAACCCACTGCACCTCCAGGACATTCACCAGATGTTTTGGTGGGTGGTGGAAGGTAAGTCCCTGCAGCACACGAGTTACCTAGGGATGGTAACTCACAAGAGCATCCCATCCCACTGTCTGGTATTGGTGGTTTTTGATGCCAGAAACATTTGTTCATCAAAATGGGCAAGGAGAAGGCATCTTTGGAGATGATGTCCTGGAGCTGGAGCTCCTCAGCCTGTCCTTTGCTCTATGCTGCTTAAGTCTGTCCTGTAGCAGTCCCTGTGCTGTGCTTGCTCCTGCCATACCTTGGGGTCTTGCCTGTATTTGCTGCCTGCTGGCCTTCTACTTTTGTTTGGGGAGATGTTGGAGTTCCCTCTTCAGACCCCTCTGGATGCCCCTCGCCTTGCCTCTATCTGTTTCTGATGACCATCACTGAAGCCAGCATGGCAAATATCTTGTATATGTGGGTGTCACTCAAAACTGAGAACTTCATTTCGTGTTGTGCTATTACAGAAATGCACGTGGGTGTCACTCAAAACTCAGAACTGCATTTCGTGTTGTGCTATTACAGAAATGCGATCAGGAGAACATCGACTTCTCTTCTGATCAATGCCTTGCAGGCTGCTCTGGGAGGAGGCGAGGTGGTTGATGGCCCCTCCATGCACACGTAGTGTATTTAAACCTGCTGACAGCATGGCCCTTGCTTTCTGCACCCATCACAAATGTGAATTGGATGCCTTTTGTTTTATTGTGCCTCGTACAAAAGATGCAAGAAGTCTCCTGTTAGCTGCGGGAGGCAGCTTGTTACAAGCCGGGCTCTGTCGGGCGCTCTTGGACAGTGGCAAAGGTCCCCATTTGCTGTGGGTGTCCTTCACGCTGGGCACAAAGCTGCCTTCTGCAGTGCTCCAGTGCCCGGCTGCCCATCGTTTTTTGGGGGAAAAACCCTTGGCGTAGGCACTTACAGCCACTGGCTGGTCCCAGGCTGCAGCACACACTTTAAACTTTGCCAGTTTGATCGTTTGCCCCAGCATTACCTTGGCGGCATGGGGATTCCCTTTTCAAAATAGCTTCAGCCTTTTTGAAATAAAGCATTAAAGTGCAGCTCCTTCCAAAAGGCATAAGGTGCTGTTTCTGCTCGACTCTTTGCCTTGGGCAAGGGAGAAGGTAGATCCATCCAGGGCCTGCCAAGAGCTGGTCATCTCCTTCAGCGTTTATACGCCAGTAAAATACCTCTCGTGCCATTTGTCACCTGGGATATTATTCTTGCAATATAATAAACCTTAGATGGTATTGTTTGGGGTACCTCTTTGCCCTTTCCAGTATCAATGTAAGTGATTATCAAATTAAAGGTATATATATCTTCAAATTATTTTAACAATGTAATTATTAAATCTTTAAATTGTTTCAAATTAATCCTTGAGTTATTTTTATATATATATGTACACATATAAAAAATAATGCAGTATACTTAATTTTTCTGATGATGTTACTGCAGCAGTAAGTCTCCAGTCCATAGAATCATTTAGGTTGGAAAGGACCTTTAAGATCATCGAGTCCGTGCCAGGCCTGGGACTGTGCAGAGTACTTTGTGTGTCCAAAATGGGTCTCCCTTCACCCACCGAAAAGCACTGGGCTGCTCTGATGTTTATTGGGTATATTAGCAATGCGGGTGGCGGGGCTGTTGCTTAGCAGGACTCTGGTTTTGGTCAGATTATGCAAACCCTGTAATTAGTTTTCCCTCTAATTGTCTGTGGAAAGCGAGATTGTAAAGTTTCCAGCCCAGAACCTGCTTTTTTTCTCAACTCAGTTTTAACGTCTAAATATATTTGTTTTAAACTATTTTGATGTTATTTTCAATTTTTTTTTTACCCCACATTGAAATGTACTTGCAATACAGACAATGCAGCTTTCTTAAAAGAAAGGAAACAAACTTGTGTATTAATGACATTGAAAAGCCTGTACAAAGTGGTTACATATAAAAGACATCACTTGACAGAAACTGGGATGAAGTTGCATGAAACTCTTCAGTCAGGGAATGGCACAATGCCTTTTTACACAGTTTTTTTTATTTCTTTGAAGAAAGACTCTTTCCAAAGCATTTGTTATG
>NW_009597426.1:61611-77000 GCF_000690535.1 Cariama cristata
TGTCAGCTGGCTGTTCCGTTCTCTCCCATGGGCCAAAAAAACCCACTTGCCCAGTTTGGCCTCTGCCAGGTCAGGGACAGCTCTGGACCTGCTGGCACACAAGGGATGGGGTCTTGCAAAGCTGCTGTCTGCATCCCCAGGTATTTCTTCTGTGCTCTGTGCCAGCTGGCTTGGAGGATCCTTATATTTTCCCTTATATTTTCCCTTATATTTTCCCTTATATTTTCCCTTATATTTTCCCTTATATTTTCCCTTATATTTTCCCTTATATTTTCCCTTATATTTTCCCTTATATTTTCCCTTATATTTTCCCTTATATTTTCCCTTATATTTTCCCTTATATTTTCCATTTTATTTTTCTCATCTCCTGTCCACATCCAGAGTGACAGAAAGGGGTGTCTGCAGTTTTGCTGCTGACAGAGGTGGTGCATGACCTGCTGCTGGAGCGCCCAGCCCCGCCGTATTGCTGCAGGCTGGGAGGGAACAAACCCACCTGGTGCCCACACTTTTCAATATCAAACTGGCTAACTCCTGTAAGCAAATGTTTACTTCAAAAAAATAACTTTTCCCTGTGTTACTGTAACTTAGAGATATTCCCATCCACATCCCACCGTGAGGTGCCACATCTTCACAGCTCCACCTGAGCTGGAGAGGAGGCAGCAGGATGGGCTACAGCTTTATTTTTTTTTTTTTCTCCGCCGCTTGCAGTAATCGTTACTATTCAGCAGGTCTCTCTTGCAGAAGGTTATCAAAACAGCCGTGCTGCCAGCTCTCCCTCTTGTGTGGGGCTGTTTCCTCAGGGCCTCCTGGGAAAATGCTTTTAAATGGCTTTTCAGAATTTCTCAGACATTCAGAGTTAATTTTCATAGTTGTGAATTTATATTGCACGCTTTGAAAAAACATTGTCGCTAAATCAGGCTGGATTTATAGCTCATGTCACTATTAATTTGACTGGGATTTAAAGCACATTCTTTATATAACATGAATAAAAGTCTAATATATGTGATTTAAAAAAAAAATTCATAGGTAAAATATGATTTAGTGGGACCCAGAGGTATGTTTGACAGCTCTTCCCTGTGATGAACTGCATTTCTGCAGGGCCTTGGTACTGCAAATATTTACATCCATGTTGAGCTGGAAGCCTGTGGATCCTTTGGGCCCCGTGGAGGAGCTGGCCTTGCTGGGAGGGTATTTCTTTCTGACAGTGATATCCTGCTAGGGTGTTTTTTTTGGGGGGGTGGGATTTTGCATCTGGCTTCCCTGAAAATGGATGGGGTCAGGCCCTTCCCTCAACTGAGACACACAAAAAGCTGTCAGGTCTCAAATATAAGCATTTGCAGAGCCTTTCAGGGAAGGTTTCTGATTCCTTTGCCAATACGGAAAGTAATTCCTATAAATCTGTCTCCTGACTAACAGAAAATACCCTGCAAACACTGGCAGCAGGGGCACTATATTTAAAATGACACATGAAGTATTTAACCTTGTTTTTAACCCCAGCTGGAAAACCAGACTGCATAGAAAGGGCATTCATAGTTTTATACGAGGTGATAGCGGAGAGATCCTGCTTAGCCCTTGGGATGGCAGAGAGGAACGTGGGCTAAACCTGGCTCCGGGAGTTGCAGAAAGAGTTCCCAATCCAAACTGCAGTTTCCCCCAGCACTGGAGAAGGGGGTTGGTGGCATCCGCTGCAGGTGGGCACAGCAGAGAGGGGATGGCGGCGCTGGTGCCCGAGCAGCCTCCCATCGCTCCCAAACCCAGGTACAAACCACCAAAAAGCAGAAGTGGAGTCACTGAAAGACATCCCAAGGGTCTGGGCAGGCTGGAAAGGCTGTCATCACTGCCAGACTAAACCAGCCGCCCTGATGCTCTTGGTGCGGGTAAGGCAAGGGACACCAAGGAGTGCCCTGGGTGGATGGGCACCTGGTCCTGGGAGCCGCTGCCTACAAGCGGGCAGTCTGTAAAGGTGGTCACAGCATGTTTCCTAGTTAAATAACTGCAGGCGATGGATAACCAGGCCTGGAGCCAAAAAATGTGCTACCTTTTTGTTGCAAAACTCATTTACAGACACAGTGAGACCAGGAGTCAGCTGCGGGCCAGCTCTTGCCAGCAAATAGAAAAGGTCTGTATGGAGACACATACAAGAACGCAGACCTATGAGCTCCCAGCAAAGGATGAAATTGTGTTTCCTTGCTGCAGCTGGGATTGCCAGCTGTGCTGTGGTGTCTGGGTCTAAACACCCCAGGACCCCCAAGGTACTGGGATCTATAGGGGTGCCACCAGAGGGTGCCCTCAGAATGCTTAATGCACGCACGGCTCTGCATCGCGGGTGGCCAGATGCCCTTGCAGAAGGCTAAAATCTGCATTATCCTGGGCAAGGGGCTGACAGAGGTTGTGGAAATACTTTTAATAACCCATAGGTGGGGAAAAAAACGTGACTTTTATAATTGTTTTCCTTTTGAATAAAGGCAGAAAAAAGATGACTGCTGCTTTTACCTTCTGCTCTCCATCTCCTTGGCTTGCTTGGCAGAGAAAAGCCCACCAGGGACCACTGGGCACTGTGCTACAGGGAGACTGAAAACAAGGTCCCTGTGGATGCTGTGTGAGCACTGCCCAGAGAGTCCCTGCTCCGCTCTTGGACCATTTCCGTAGGAGATGCTCAATCAGTGAGTGGCCAAGCCCAGACTGGGGCAGCAAACTGCTCCCCGCTATCTCTTTGGATGCCAAGGGAGCCGTGAAGCAGCCAGGTTTGCACCAACTGCTCTTTGATTTTTCTGCCTTTGATATTGCTATTAGTGCTACCAGCCCTGCTGTGTGATAGTGCAACGCAGCCTCGCTTGGGGCTGCAGCCCAATTGCTTGCTGCACATCTGTATGCGGTCGTACATCTGCACACATGCGAGTCCAGAGAAGGGCAACAAAGCTGGTGAAGCATCTTGAGGGTAAGTCTTATGAGGAGCAGCTGGTGAAGAGGGGGCTGAGGGGAGACCTTATCACTCTCTACAACTACCTGAAAAGAGGTTGTAGCAAGGGGGGGGTTGGTCTCTTCTTCCAGGCAACCAGTGACAGGACAAGAGAGCGTAGTCTGAAACTGCGCCAGGGGAGGCTCAGGTTAGCCATTAGGAGGCATTTCTTCACAGAAAGGGTCGTTAGGCATTGGAATGGGCTGCCCAGGGAGGTGGTGGAGTCACCATCCCTGGAGGTGTTTAAGAAAAGACTGGACGTGGCACTTAGTGCCATGATCAGGTTGATATGGTGGTGTTAAGGCAAAGGTTGGGCTCGATGATCCCAGAGGTCTCTTCCAACCAAATCGATTCTGTGATTCTGTGATCTGTATGTTCAGACATAGGATGCATACGGGTCCCAGCCCAAACCCCATCAGTGGTGGCTTTGGCACCTGCTTCACTTTGCCCATCGTTCACGTGGGGAGTGTTCAGAGAGTGTTCAGGCTTGAATTGCTCATGTCTCTGTGTGTTTGTGCACAGTTCAACTTTCAGGAAAGCAAAACAAACGTGGATGTAAACCCAAATAGCAGAGGCTGTGTAGCACACAGGTATTGCCACGCCAAAGGGCTTAAGAGTTGGGGACCCTTGCTGTGATGCAGAGAGGGGACAGTCCCTGGTCCTGCTGACCCCTGTCCTTCTGTGCAGTTCATTAAACAGCACATCCCAGCACATTTGACTGATGATGATTTATATATGATTTTTTTTAATGTTCACCTAATGTTGCACGTTCAATCACAGTGCATGCTCTATTGTTCTCTGTTTGGGGACATACAGACCCCCAACTAACAAGCCAGGTGGGTCCCTGTGGGATTTTGTAGCAGCTCTCCTGCATCTTCATTGCTGCCAGTACCTAAAAGGAGGTATGCAGAGCCTTGCACAGGGCTAAAGGGTCTCTCGCCCTGTGGCAGAGGCAGAGAGGTTTCGGGGCCCTCCAGGGTTGGTAGGGAGCAGTGCCAAGGCCAGGAAGAGGATATGAGCCCTGCTCAGATGAGTCCAAGGCACAGATGGACAAACGTAGCCAGTGGGGATGATGGAGGCTGTGGAGGAAGGGCAGTCCTGCCGCGGACTGCTGCTGTGAGCTCCTGGAGGGGTTTCCCTGAGAAGGGCCTCGCCCTGCCCCAGCAGCAAAAGTCATACTCGTGGGGGTTTTCACAGGGCGAGGGGCAGCCCTGGGCTCCGTCCCAGGCGCAGGGCAGCAGGGACCTCCCGTAGGGCTGGGGAAGGGGTCTCTGTGGGGCGGTGGAGACCTCGAGTCTGCAGGAAGCGAGGCTGCCTCCAGCATCATGTGCTGGAGAAGGGCTTCCCAAGGACCCAAACCTGAGGGATTGGGGGTCTTAGCACTTTTTGTTCAGCTGAACCCTATCTACTCTGTGTTCTTGCCTGGCCAAGGCTGCTGTGGAGGAAACAGAGTTTTCAGCTTCTGAAGAGCCTCTTTGTTTCTCTCCCAGCCATGATCTGAGACCTGGCTTACATGAGACAAAGTCTCTCCAGGCCATTTCGGATTCCCAGTGTAAAACTTCTGTTGGATCATAAATAAAGCTCAAGAAGCCTCATTCATCAAAAGAGAAACTTTGTTCTGGCTACAGAATACATTGAGGATCCTGCAGGACGGAACAACTTAAAAACCCCTTTGCAGTTGGGACAGCTGGGTAATGATCCCCAGGAGGGGGAAATCTAGAGATGACATGAATTGTGAAACATTTTAGGGTGTAATTATAACATTGTCTAAAACACAGGAATATCTATAGAGACTGACTGTGCTGACTCTAAGAGCTTTGGACACCTCCTGGCCCCTATCAAACATTATAAACTGAGCACAGATGCTGCCTGTCTGCTTTGAATCTCACAAAAATGCATCCCAGCTCTCCAAGCAGGAGCATTATTTTGCATTAAGATGTGTCTCTACTGGTCAAAGGCTCAACCCCTCTGCAATAGCATCTTCTTGTAGTTTAACCCCAGCTGGCAACTACACCCCACGCAGCCGCTCGCTCACTCCTCCATGGTGGGATGGGGGAGAGAACTGGAAGAATAAAACTGAGAAAACTCGTGGGTTGAGATAAAGACAGTTTAATAGGTAATGCAAAAGCCGTGCACACAAGCAAAGCAAAACAAGGAATTCATTCCCCACTTCCCATGGGCAGGCAGGTGTTCAGCCATCTCCAGGAGAACCAGGCTCCATCACACGTAACGGTTATTTGGGAAGACAAACACCATCACTCCGAACATCCCCCCTTCCTTCTTCCCCCAGCTTTGTATGCTGAGCATGACATCATACGGTGCACCTACTCTCCGGACACGTCTCTTCAAATGCTGGGTAAAGGATTGTATTTGATATTGCAAATAAGGACAAAGATTTTCAGTAAAACTTAGTGGAAATTACATCTGTTTCATGATTCAATGTATCCATTATTGCTTTCCTGGAGTGTGATTTATTCCTTTGTGCACTGCTGCTTTCTGAAAGCCAAGAAAGAGTAGGGACTTACGTAGGACTAAGACATGAAGCCAGAGACTTAGACTGATTTCAGCCTTTACATGACCCATTACTGCTGTCAGCCAGACCCTGGCGTTTCTATAAAAATCTCTATGTAAATATTTGTTCTAAATCAGGCTCTTTTCCTTTGCCTTGACTGGAGTATAACTGAGGGAGCTTATGAAATGCTGCATCGTTTCAAGATTAATTGCTGCTGAAAGCTGGAGGGTTTGTTGTCTGCCCTGCACGCCCCTGGGATAATCTCCTCTTGATTTAGTTTCTTCCCTCAAATTCTTTCTCCCCGGACAGCGAGTTCTACAAAGGCCAAACTGTTTTCCTTCCCTAAAAGCCTATCTCGTTTCCTAGCCCTTCCTGCCCCATCAGCAGACAAACCGGGGGGTGTTGATGATGGGAGATGAATATCTGCCTCTACTCACAGTTGGATTATTCCCACTTTTCAGATGCCATCTGTGTGACAGGGTTTGGTTTGCACTAAATACAGCCTGTAGGCTGAGCTGAGAAAACAGATTGCTACACCACTACATTAAATAATCATCATTAAAGTCTGCTTCATCGGAGAACTTTAGGTTGCCATTGAGGTTTTTTTGGGGGGCGGATGCAGCTCACTTCCATATCAGGATGCTGAAATCAGATTTTAATGTCAAATTTGCTGATGCTCTCTGTTGGCAGCACTGTCACCTGGGATCTGCAGGACGTCTCACCTGAGGTTTGCAGGCAGAGGTGAGAACCACCAGCGCTCTCTGCCTGCTGCTCCTGCTGGGTTAGTGCCGAACAGGGGGTCTCACAGCCTCTCCCGCTGTCTTTTCTTTCTGTCTTTCCCCAAGCCCTTAATGCTGTGAGCAGTTTCAAGCCCACACCGAGCAAATACTCAAGTTCAGCAACATTTTACGTTGCAAATCATCAGACACAGACCTGTGTCCCACTCGTAGCAGCTCTGAAGCATACACACACACGCAGACATGATGCAGAAAGGTCCTTTTAATCCTTCTGCCCCTGCAGAAGAATGGCAGAGCTCCGGAGGCCATGTGAACGCGTGGAGGTCCCTGCCCTTCAGGTGTTGCAGATAAAGGACACAAAAGTATTTTACCCTTGCAGTAGCTCCTCGCATTTGTGATCAGTACAGTAAGTATAGTATGCTGCTTCTAGCTGGTTTATTTTTACATACAATGAGGTAAATAAACTGAAGGTTTAATTTGCCTCTTTACTCCATTTGAACTTTAACAAACTATTTGTTTTTTCCACTAAATATTGCACTTGCTGTGAGCATATCTACACCAGTGTCCTACAAGATCTGTTGGCATCCATGTATTTCCATGCCATGTGAGAGGACTCGGCACGCTCATGAGCTCGAGTAGTGCCTCTTTCTTGGTCTCCTCTTCTTTGAAAACTGTGATTTCAGCCAGTTGAAGAAGCCGCCTTTCGTTTTTAACTCAAACTCTACTGGGAAGTGGTCACTCACGCCCAGCGCCTGCAAGACAAGGACACAGAGGGGTTGGGAGCCGGCCCCCCTTGCTCTTTCCAAACCCTGTCCCAGAGAGTTCCACTGAGGTGGTAGGGAGGTGCAATGCGAGTATTGCATCACTTTGGGAGGATGCACTGTTTTATGTCCAAGACCACATTTAGAACTATCTGGATACCATTGGCTTTGCGCTCCTGTGTGAGCTGTTGCCCCACTGCTGCAGAGGCTGTGCTGTGCTTACCTGCTCCTCGGTCATCTGAAAGTCGCTCTGGAAATCAAAGATATTGACAGAGTGTGGCACGACAGCGTGGATGAGCTTCTGCCCACTGACCACGATCCTGCAAGGAGCAAGGGAATGGGGTGCTGTTATGGGGTGCCCGACCAGCAGCAACCACTCTGCACCGTGCTGGTGGCCAGAGAGGCAGCCTCGATGGAGTCACAGCTGTGTATGGTTTGTCCTTACACATGGGCTGCCTACTCAGAGATGCCAGCACCTGCTTTGTGCTGAGTTTGGCTGATTGCTTTCCTTGGCAGCGAGGTACCCAAGTATCATGGCATGCATCAGCCTTGGAAGCCAGCATTAAATAGCTTGTATCTAAACCCAGGGGAAGGTGAGAGGTACCACCTCCTGAGCAGAACCAGATTTTGCGTTTGTCAATCCAAATTTCAAATGCAAGAGGAAAAACCATTGTGTAAAGCTGGCACAAAGGAGACAGCAGCACCTTCTGCCTGGGTGTCTGCAGGGCTCCCTGCAGATGAGAAGTGCTGAGTAATTTATCTCCACCTAAGCCACAGCAACGGCTGGTTCTTGCATGAAATCTTGCCCTTTCTGCAAAACTGCTTGCCAACAAGCCTGCAAAGTGCTCTGTGCTCCTGACTAAAGTATTCAGACTTCATTTCCCCATGGACACTATTTTACCTTTGAAGGCCTCATGCACATTTGCTTCATCTGACAGTCACTGACACCCTTCCATGCATTTCTTTTTCTCAGAGTCATAAACAGAGAATGGTTTGGCAGTGAACCCTTTACCTGTCGTACGGGCAGCTTGTGCTTCTTTTCACCGTTGTGTCGTTCTTGTCACCAATCAGACTGACACCTTTCCATGCATTTCTTTTTCTCAGAGAGTCATAAACAGAGAATGGTTTGGCAGTGAACCCTTTACCTGTCGTACGGGCAGCTTGTGCTTCTCTTCACCGTTGTGTCGTTCTTGTCACCAATCAGCCAGATGAATTCGGAGTAAGTCCTCAGCCGGATGTTCTTCCACTGCTTTTGGGGAACGTAGCTACAGCCAGCATTAAAGTCCCCCATGAAGATGAAGTTCTGGAAGGTAGGAGGGTTTTCAGAAGTAATGATGAGGTAATCTCTTCAAAAGAAGGCTGGCAAGGACTTTTTGGGGTCAATGGATGCTCCCAATAGCCATTACAGCTCAAACAGCAAGCACTCATTGAGCGCAGCGAGGCTTCTCCTTTCTGCTGGGGGCACCACCAAGGCAGGCTGATAAAACAATGGTTTTATCAGAGGATCATGATTATTGATTAAAATGTGGAGAACTCTATGAAAATACATCAAAAAGATACTCAAAATCTGGGGATTGTTAATCAATTGTTTTAAAGTTATCAGGCTGTGAATGGTGAATAGAGTGCCAGTACCAAAGCTGCTGTTAGTAATGTAGTTGTGGCAACTAACCTCGGTTTTCCACTGCTGTTTCACATCTAAATACACATCATAGAGCTCATCAATCTCCCGTACGGCTGTCTCCGGTGTGGTGTGCAGAGGGATTACAGCAAACTCTTTGACAGCTTAAAAACAGTGCAAAAGAACAGGAAAAAATGTAGTGGTTGAACACACACTGAATCACAAAGAAACAGAGATTGACTAGGAAGCAAGAAGGTTTTTCTGAAGAAGAAACAGCTTCTGTTCTGGCTGTGGATCAGAGGCGACGGCTGTGTAATTGCAGCGTGCTCCCCGCCAGCTGCCCAGCTGAGGCTGAGCTGCGGCACGGTGAGGTGCTGTGTCAGGGCAAGGCAAACCCTTCTCCCACACCCACGGCAACAGCTGCCCCCACGGCCGTGCCAGCGGCATGGAGCACATCTGCCAAACCACTGCCCGTGGTAGCAGCAGAGGCTTTCCTGGGGCTGTGGCGTGCACTGAGCTGCAGGCAATGCTGGAGGCAGCAGCCCCAAAGGCAAAATGCTGCTCTTGTAAGGAAATGCGGCATGGGGTCAGGATGCGGCCCCTTTTGCCTGCCCCCCACCACGTGCTCGGTCCAGCTGGTGCTGCCTTGCTTGGTGAGACCTGCCAGTGGGAGAACGATTTGTTTCTGAAACATCTCACCAGTTTTTGGAGACTGGAACCAGACAACGAAGGGCTCTCTGGAGAAGACATCCTCGTCCCCAGGCTGGGTGTCAGGATACTGGTAGGTTTCTTTCACCGATACCAGATGTTGCCTGCAGCGGAATAAACAGGATAGGGGTTGTCACGCTCATGGCTTACTGGGCCATGTCTAACACTGACTCCATGCTCTGATCCAGACCCTGGGTCATGATCTAGGACAGACACAGCCATGCTGGTGGCTGTGCCTGGGATGATCGCTGCAGCCAGGCACAGCCCATCCCACCCGCACAACCTGTCCCTTGTCCCTCTCCAGCCCCCTTAGAGTGGGGCCACCACCGTGTCCAGCCTGTCTCTACAGGGCTGCGACCCGGGAGGGCAGGGTCAGGGGCTGGCTCGTTGGCGAGGACAGCTCGGTCACCTGTAGATGAAGGCATACTGCTCCTTGTAGCTCTTCCTTCCCAGCCTCTTGCTGACCATGCAGCTGTATTCCTCCTTTGGCCCCTTCAGCTGGCTGGAAGGAAAGTGATGTCCCTGAGTTTATTTCTGCATTTGCAAGGGGCTGAGGAGGAGGTGATTTCACCTGTGCCCAAGGCTATGGGACATTGCCTGCCCGACCTCAGGGGTGGGTGGTAGAGACAGTAAACCCTTTTCAGGACCTGTGGTCAGGACTTGTGCTCCATCGCTGGCTCTTTCACTGTACCCCCCCTGCTCACTGCAGCCTCTGTCCCTCCATCAGCTGGCCGTCACGTCCAGCCAGGCATGTGCTGCTCTTCACTCTTGCTGTCAGTCCAGGCAGGCCACCCCCAACCTAAACCAATTCCCAACCCTGCAGAAAGGCAGTTGCCCTTCCACAGCCTGGTACTAGCCAGGAGAGGGCCTGTCCTTCCCTTCTGTTTTCCTTTGAGAATTCATCTTTAACAAATTGAATTTAACTTAGTTATTTTGAGTTAAAAATATGTGTCCTACAGTGGTCTGGAAATAGCTTTTCTCCTGGCCTTCAGCGAGGCTGCCAGGGCCTGGTCCTTCCTTGATGGCTGGGACAGAGCCCAGACCCTGAGCTTTCGCCCCGGTAAGGCACTGCAGAGAAGAACACAGGCTCTTGCCAAGAATCTTTCCCAATATTTGCCTACTTGCCCACGGCCACCCTACCTGGAGAGCTTCTCCACCAGGAGAGGACAAACCTGGTTCTTGTTCTCCTTTATTTCCATCAGCAACATGATGTCACAGCGAGAAATAATCTGCAAGGGGAAAGAGCAGAAGTATGCACGAAGCGCGTTTTGGAGGATTAGAAAGACATTAGAAAGAAGTGGTTACTGGTGCAGGGAAAGACCTCTGTGGAAGAAGGAGCACCCAGCCCGGGGTCGTGGGAGGGGGGCAGCGGCTGGAGCAAAGCCCTTCTGCTTTCAGAGCTGCCTCACGCCTACGCCAGAGCTGAGAGAGGGAACTCAAGAACGGAGCAGTTTCGGGTTTGTTGAAAAACTTCTGTGCCTGACCCTGAGGAGGAAGTGTGGAGGGGAAGGGGCAGCGAGAGCCGCTGCTGCGAGCCCACTCTCCCCCCACCACTGTTGGGGTGCTGCCCCTGCCCCCCCTCCCCGCCATGGTCAGTCGCACTTTTCTCTCCTCCCTGCCCCTTGCCACATAGGCTTTCTTCTCTGCTTCGGACCGGTGCTGCACACAAACATCCCAGCTCACTGGGAGCCCAGGTGGATGTGGCAGGAGAATGGGGGGGACATCGAGGAGAGCCTGTTTGCATCTATCATGAATGCACTGCAATGGTTTCCATCCTTTTTCTGGTGTATATACCCCTAAGGCCCATCACTACGCTGTGCCTTCCAAAATCTGCATCTGCTGTCAGCATTTGTCTGTCCCAGTAATCCGTTGCAGACCCCTCTGAAATAGCCTGTAGAGCCCAAAACGACCCCCGGTCTGAAAACAAGGTCAAAAAAAACCCGTGGGCTGCAGCATCGCAGGGGAGCTGCAGGGTGCTGGGGAGAGGGGGGGGAGGCTGCCCCAGCCTGGCTCAGCTCCCATGGCCGGAGCTGGGATTCCCTGTGGGACCAGCGTGTTCAGGAGCTTCTTTCTGCCCCTGGTTTTGTTGCTATTTAAATTTTGTGGGTGATATTCAGGGGGAAAAAAAAAGCCTCTTTTTGCCCCCTGAAACTTGTAGAAATTAATATATTGCCCATAATTTATTATATATTTCCCGTAGTGCTGACAGTATAGGAAGAACAGTCCAGGAATGCAAACCCTAAGCAAAGCCCTCTTCAGCTGTTTGCAATGAAAGGATTAGTACCCAGCTGAATGGTGGCATTCCTCGCTGCTGCCATTCAGCACTTGCAGCCATCCCAGTAACACCAAGCACCGCGTCCTCCATTACTGTGGCATCTCGGAGGGCACTTGCAAAAGCTACAGGTCCATAATGTCGTTCTTTTAAAAAGCTGAGTTATCTTCAGCTGCTGCAGAGGAAGCCTGATGGTGAGGGTTTGTTTACGTAAGTCAGCAGTCGGGCTTTTCAATTCACACTCTAATATGATATGTTCTGCTGTCCTGAGAATATGTTTAATTAGACAAGAATATTTCAGAATAATTAGCACATAAGCAAGGTAAATAATGTATCACAAAACCAAGCTCCATGGATTCAAAGTGAAAATTATTTTCACTGTGCACAGAAGTTTTCCTCCTTTCCTAACTTCATTTCCAAAGGAAACAGCAAATGTTTCTGTTATATTCCCATGCAGGCTAAAATAACGGCAAACATCCTACTCAACCACAGGCCAATTTTTACTCTAAGAGTATAAAATTATTTAAATTATTCACCCAATTTTTTTTACTTGAAATTCGACTGTGAAAATATAATAAAGTGCAACATCACGCAGCTAATAAATCCTGTCTCATCCAGGCAAATGAACGTACCTTTACCAAGGCATCGACGACTTCAGGTCTGGCTATTTTAGTTTCTCCAAAAGACCTCACATTGAAGGAGCAGATTTTTAGGCTCAGAGCTGGGTTGAAATTGAAGAGCGAAAGCAAGATGAAGAGCAACATCTTCAGGGACTTGGACTAAATGAGTTGCTGTGAGCGTGCCTATAAATATATATGCGTGTATGTGTGTTTGTGTATCCGTCCCTCTGTGGCCAGTTGGGAGGTCAAACTGAGCAGTCTGCTGTGTCAATCACGAACATGAACAGGAATTGCCATTTCCTCCTTTCCCTCACTTCCATCTCCCAGCACAAAGCAGGATGGAGACTTTGAACTTCTGCCTTGGGGGAAAACCAGCTCTTCTGAGCCAACCTCCTCATCCTGGAGGAGCAACTGTCTTGACAGACCCCAGCATCCCAGGGAGACACCCACTGTGGGATGCCTGCCATGTCTGGGCACCAGCTGGGACCACCCTGGGCAGTGCCGGGCCAGGATCGAGCACCCTGGGCCACTCCAGGAGGTGGATGGGGCAGACAGTGAAAGGGTCTGGGAAGCAGCAGTGGGGAGAGGGGAAGTTTCTGGAGGGCACTGGTGTTGGGGACCAGAAGCCCTGATGGACACCAGAAGCGCCAGTGAAAGGTGATGGTGGTGGGACACCCTGGACACAGAGGTTTTGACCATGTCCATGTTTTGTTCTGCTTTTGCCGCGGTCAGAAAGTCACGCCATGAGAAAGTGATGAACCATCCTTCGCCCCAGGCCACGTGCTTTTATCTGCATCTCCCTTCGCCCAGAGCTGTGCTGTGCTGTGCCCTGGTTTGTTTGTAAATGGCCAGGTTTGTTTGCCCATGGCTAACAGGGCCCGCTGGCTCAGCCACCACAGTGCCGCCACAGGAAGGTACCTGGTGCCCCCAGCGTTGCCCCCCAAACTCCCGGGCAAGTGTCCCCAGCACAGCAGCCGTGGGCTGGTGACCCAAGGCGCGTGCACGTGGGTCTGGCTCATGCTGCGTGGCGGAAGGGGACACATGAGCTTGGCCAAGACAACGGTCGGGTGAGGATGCTGCAGCCGGGATGACTTGGTCACACCAGGGCAGCTTTTGCAGGGAAACAATCCCCCTGCCCTCCCTTAGTCCTCTGCTGTGTGCCAGCCCTCGGCCAGAGACACATATGTCGACCCCTGATCAGGTATAATGGCAGGAGGCGTAACAAGAAGTCAGGCTAAATGGCATCTTTAAGTGTCTTGGATTTTTCTCCCTGTGCTTACAGGGTGCTTTCACATCCTTTCCTTTTCCTGAGAACAGCCGCGCAGCCTGCCTGCACCCTGCTGCCCTGCCTACGTGGCCGCCCATGCAGAGCTAGATCCAGAAGCACCAAGGCATGGGTCCCAACACTGTCTCAATCAATTAAACAGGGTCAGATGAAGCGGACACAAAACACAGCGCATGGTGGGGCTCCCAAAAATGCAGCACAGCTGAAAGCGGTGAGATCTAGGTCTTGCTGGGGAGGCAGCTGCAAGTCTTGAGGGCGCGTGCTGCGAGCACGGGAATGGGCACCACAAATCCATTTTGGCGAGACAGGGATCTGGAGCAACTGCTGCTAGCGAGGGGCAGGCTGCCGTGCTGCCCTGGTGCTTGCTAATGAACACAGCTACTTGGGGAGCAGGTGTGTGACCCTCCGAAATAACAGGGGTTGTACAGTGCTTTCTCTCCGCTGTGTCTTTAATGAGTCAGCCTCGGGCAGGACAGGCTCTGCAGGAAACTAATAAAGAGGGAGGGAAAGCAACAGCTTTAGGGGTTGTAAATCCTGCCTGACCTTGCTAAAAGCTCAGCATGAGCCATGGGCTTGCGACGGCAGCTGCAGCCTTGGGGTCAAACAAAACCAGGAGCTCCCTCCAAAACCAGGCTCATTTTGGCTACCCTGGCATCAAAACTCAAATATTCATTGTGGTGCCTGTGAGGACTTTAACACTGAATCATGGCTCGTCGATGCCACGTTTGTCCCCAGGACCGCTCGCTTGTCAGCCTCCCCTTTCCCCTCCATCCCAGGCGTTATCAGCAGGGACAGACAGCAGCGAGATGACCTGCCGCAGGGACATGGGGAGCTCACGCTCCTTTCTGCACCGCTTTATCTCTCTGTTTACTGCACTTTCTGTGCATGTACTTTTTGCTCCTTATCAGGCCATAAAACCTGCTTGATGTGGGCTCGTGAACCCTGCTAGTTCAGGGCTGTCCTGGTCTTGCACAAGAGGGGTGAAGCTGCTGGTGACATCAGCCTGGGTTGGGTTTTTGCCCCTGCTCTGAATGATGCCAGGTGAGGGACCCCACCTCCAGCTGAGCAGCATCTGCGGGACGTTCCCTAATAAAGCCCCTCCTCAGCCTCTCCTGCTCCCTGGGGAGAAGAGGTAGGTGATGAGGCTGCAGGTGATGCCAAAGGCAGCTTGGGCAAAAGCTCAGAGCAGTGAATAGGTGTTGCCTGGGTCCCACCTGCTCCTCCTGAGGGTCCTTTGGCCGAGCTTTGCTGGCAGCCTGTGCTGGGCACACGGGGGCTGTGGCTGGTGCATTGCTACCTCTGGAGCAGCAGTTCAGCCCTCTGTCATCCTTCTGCTCCCAAGGAGGTGCTGGGGGATGGCTGGGGTGGGATGTGTCCCCATATTGTATACCTGCTAAGGGTCCCTGTGGGACAGTGGAGGGATGAGGGTCCAGCAGCGATGTGGGGGGCCCTCCTCTCCCCTCAGGCACAGCTGCTTCCTTTTGGTCACAGCCCTGGCTGCCTCACAGGGCACCCGCAGCTTTGTTTTTGCTGGCAGAGATGGCCTGAGAGGATCTCTGACATTTCCTGTGCCTCTCGGGGAGGGCTGCAGGGAGAGACTACAGGCGAGCCCACATCCCCTTCTGCTCTGGCAGAGGAAGCCTGTTCTGGGCTCGAAGGGCAGCGTGACTCATGGGGCGCTCCAGCGGGGGGAGAACCGATGGAGCATGAGCTCGCCCTGGGGCTTTGCTCAGTGCCTGAAAACAACGCTGAAGCTTTGTTTTTCCTCCCTTGGGCAAAGCGTGGTGTCTGTGTACTGGTTGGGGATTAGCGCTGCTGGGGACACCAGTGCCGCTGTGTGCCCTCTGCAAAGGGTGCAGAGGCTGGCCCAGCCCCTCGGGGTGTCCCTGCTGCCCTGTTCAGCACCCCCATAAGCCT
>NW_009597426.1:77044-81706 GCF_000690535.1 Cariama cristata
CGGCTCTGGGGAAGGATGGGCAGCGTGGGCAGAAGGTGGTGTTGGGTGTGAGGGGGCAGCGCAGGGACCAGCACCTCAAGGCTGGTGCTCCCCAGATGCCACCACAGCTCTGTTTTCCAGTCAAGGGGCCTACGTATTCCCCTTCCCACCTGCCAGACTTTAAGGTGTAGGGTGTTTCTTAATTTTTGTCATTTTTACCCAAATTGCAGCTCTGTCAACATCCGCTGGGGTGAGGGGAGGTCTGTGGGAGAAGCAGGAAGGGCCAGCCCCAAAGTCACCAACGTCACCGTAAAAGTAAGTTCCTTTGGGCAAATGAAATGACCTTTGGGCTCTCGGTGACCTTATCACAACCATCAGGCAGAGTAATTTATCATGGTGTCCTGGAATTTCAAGTTAATAAGTGGCAAATCACTCGGGCTATTTTGTATTGCTAAAGTTCACAGTTGGGCTGCAGACCAAATATGGTCATTTGGCTTCGGTGTCAATCCAGTGGTGATAAGTGTCCTGGCGTGACCCTCTGGAAATTCATTATAATTGAAGGTAAAAGTATGTGGTGTGCAAGATATATGGTATGTTTAGAATCAATAGGGTTGTCTTTGACACTTAATCTCTATTTATAATTCTGGAAGGTACATGTTCTACTTAATAAATTACCAGGGTAGAATTCCTTTGCTGGTATAGGATTCTGGTAGGGTTTTCTTTTTCAACTTAATATGTCAGTATTGTTCAAGTAGTGGTTTAAAGTGTGAAAGCCTGCCCGCTAAAGCAGTTCAAGGAAAAATGCCTCATCATGTTTTCAGTTTCTTGAACGAGGTCACTTAGCTGAGATATAGGAGAGCACGCGGTAATCTGAAATAAAGGCTTTGACACATGATGATTAGATAAGGCTCTGAAGTTACCCCTGCATAAAGATTTTGCAGCTACCAAATAAGGAGGTTTTGGTAACAATAAGTACACCCTTATTGTTAGCAGCTAAAGATGTAATTAAAATGTGTGTAACATATGCATTAACTTTGAGTAGAGTTAAGCAAGTATTATGTAAAGCTGTTAACAGGCAAATAGGTCTTGCTTTATAACATTTTGAATGCCAGGAGTACTTGTTCCTGCGTTTATTCCAGGTTGTGCAATGAAGCCACTGAAGAGTGACGGGCAGCTGCCCGGAGGGGTTGGTTACCCCTGTGCTCACTGAGAGCCGCCGTTTGCAAACTGGGGTGAGCTGAGATCTTATCCCTGCCCTGGGGGGTGAATTTTGGCATCTGTATGTCATTGAAGTTGCCTTCTGCTTGGGACATAGTGAGGCATTCCTCAACAGCAGGTCCCACGGATGGGCTGTGGGGCCATGCTGGGTTCGTGGGGTACCCGCCTGCCCTGATGCTCTCCCATGCCCACGGTCCCCTGGGGATTGCTCATGGCATCGTGCTGCAGGGTCAGCACTGCGTGAGTGGAAATAGATGGGGACAAGTCACCCTGGGAAGATGATTCATTTTGGCAAAGTGGCATGCCGTCACTTGTTATGGTTGCAAACAATCTCACCATGCTCCCTGGGGATTCATCAGTGGAGAATAACATGGAAGCCTTTCATCTGGTTGAGCAACGCTGCTCCTCAGCTTGGTAAGGTAGAAGCTTCAGTTGTCCACAGCTACCCTGGCCTGAATCCAACCAGAGCTTCCACCTGCCTATGGAAAACAAGACAGTTTATGTGAAAGTCTCACTGCCTCATTTCTGGGGACACAGGACAGCTAATTCTGATTATTTTTAAATTAATTTTTTTCCTGTGGCTACTCTGATTTAGAAAGACTTTTTGTTTCTAACTGGATCACGTCATCCTCTGTTCTGCTCACAGCATCAAAGCTGTGCTCCTGTGCCAGTGGGAAGCCCAGCTCCTGACACTGGCATTAGGAATGAGGAATTTTCAGCTGAGGAGCAGGATAGATGATGCTGGGCTCTGAAATGCCAGTAGCCTCGGGGAGTGATGCTGTGGTGACTTGGTCCTCGCCAGCTGCTGCAGCTGTGTGATGAGTTGTGTTTGTGGGCTGAGGGGAGAAAAGAAATGCACAGGGCAGGTCAGTCTGGGTGCTGGCCTTTAATTTGCGCTTGCCATGCTGTAGCCACCCCAAAAATGGCTTTGCAGTGTCCTCAAGGAGGAGCCCAGGGAGCTGCTGGGGCTTCCCCTCAAGCCCGGGGCTCATCTGGTCTCTGCGGGGACAGGGAGCCCAGCCATGCCCTGTGCTCCCTCCTGGCCCCCTGTGCCACCTGGAAAGCCCAAGGTCTCCTCCACCGTGCTGGGACAGAGGAGCAGCCTTGGCCTCTGCCTGGCAAAGTCATCAGGGCACTGCCAATCACCTCGCTGGGGTGGTGACCTGTTGAAATCATGGCCTCGTCCCGGTGGTGGCTTGCTCAGGAGAGCCCTTTAGATCCCTCCTTTCCCCACTGCCACCAAAGGAGACACTCGATGACTCTTCCCCGTGGCTACACGCTGAGATTGCGAGAGTAGGTTCCCTGGTTAGCTCATGCCATGTTTTGACATAAAACCACTGCAGGTTTCTGCTTCAGCTTCTCTATTTTAAGAGCCATTATTCGCTATGACTATTTCCAGGGGCGTTCCCACCAGCTGGCCTGGAATAACCACCCAGTGGGTAATCCATCCCTGGCATGAGTCGGCACTGCCCTCCACGTGTCCCGCGGGAGCCTGGGGCTGTGCACGAGAAAGTTGAACAAACAAATACGATGGCAAACAACATTTAAAGGCTTGTGAAATACCTCCTGTGCCTGCTTGGGTCACCTTAGTGGAAGCTCATCTTTGTTTAGCCTAGCTTGACTCGGAAACTCTTCAAACAAAACCCCCAAAAAGCTGCATGAAGCTGTGCCTCGCCTTCACTGGGCCACCTAAAAAAATCCCTTGATTTCAGTTATAAATCTCTTCTGACAGTTCATGTGATCAAAAGCTCTTGGTTATTGTAGTAAACTCTGACCTGGAAAGCCCTTTACGTCAGCTCTTCTCTCGGGTCTCCCAGCCTGCCAGCCCACAGGGACACCCCTTATCAAAGCACAGATGTGGTGAGGATTTGACCCAATTTGCTTGCATTTACCTGGGAGCTGATCTCATTTCCATTTTAAGTTTTCTCATACTTTTGGGCATATCTTCAAGGTGCATACCAACCTGATATGTGACCCAGGGGGAATGAAAGTAAATTTGCTTATAGCAAAAGGATTTCGGTGGCAGTTTTAAGAAAAATCAGAGTAGATTTTAAATGCAGGTTGAAATGCAGCTCTTGAGAGCAAACAGTGTCATCTGTTGGGAAGAGAGGGCAGGTAACAGGCTTGTAACCTAAATGGCAGGCTTAAAAGTCTTATTTCAGGTGTAAAAGCTCTGATTTCAACCTTTGTGCCCTTTCCATGGGAAACGTGGTGGAGGTCTGTGCTCCCCGATCAGAGCCCTGTCCTGGGACCTGGGAAAGGGACAGACGTCCCACCACCCCCGAGCTTGCTCCCAGGCCTCCTGCAAGGGGCTGTGCGGTCTCTGTGTGTGTTGCAGCACTGCATTCCCCTTTGTACCCCTGTGGCAGTTGTATCACATCTCCTTCACATCCCTGTTGTAACCCCTGTTGTATCCACCCTTGCATCTCTTTGTAACCCTGTTGCAGTCATACCGCATTCCCTAGTTTATCACTGTTCCATCCCCATGGCAACCCCATTGTACAACTTCTGTAGCCTCATTGTATCCTCCTTGTATCCCTGCTGTATCTCCTTTGCATACCCCCTTACATCCCCATTGCAACCCTGTTGCAGCTGCATTGCGTTCCCCACTGTACCCCCTTGCACCCTTCTCACATCTCCCCTTGCACCCTGTTGTACTCGCCCCCAACTTGCACCCCCTGTTGCACTGCCTCTTGAACTTCTGCATTGCATTCCCATTGCAGCCATGTTGCATTGCCTCTTGCACCCTCAATTGGAGCGATATTGCCTCCCCACTGTATTCCTATACAGCTGCCTTGCATCCCCCTTGCACACCCCCATTGCAGCGCCACTCTGTCCACCCTGCAACCTCGTGGAAACCCCATGATGTCCCACAATTATACCGCTATTACATCCCCCTTGCGCCCCTGCTGCAGCCCTATTGCATCCCTCCCTTGCACCCCCACTGAAGTCCCATCACATCCCCCTGTTGCCACTCCACCATATCCTCCCTCTTGCACCCCATTGCAACCCCCTCTTGTACCCCCATGGAAGCCCCATTATGTCCCTGTCACAGCTCCATTGCATCCCCGCTTGCACCTCCACTGAAGTCCCATCACATCTCCCATTACAGCTCCATCGCAGCCCCCCTTCCACTCCTGTTGCACCCCTCCTTGTACCCTCAGGGAAGCCCCATTATGTCCCCCCACTGCAGCCCTATTGCATTTGCCCTTGCACCCCCCGCTGAAGTTCCACCACATCCCTCTCGCAGCTCCATTGTATCCCCATTGCAGCCCCCTTTCCACCCTTCTTGTACCCCCATGGAAGCCCCATTTTCTCCCCCTGGCAGCCCTATTGCATCCGTCCTTTGCACCTCCATTGACGTCCCACTGCGTGCCCCCATTGTAGCCCCTTTGCATCCCCGTTAAACCCCCCCTCGCACCCTCACCGCAGCCCCATTTCACCCCCCAGTTGTACCCCCTCACC
>NW_009597427.1:0-23094 GCF_000690535.1 Cariama cristata
ACAAGTCAGAACTGAGCTGCAGGTCTCCTGCTCCAACACAGGCAACGTAATATTTTTGATGTGTGTAATTGCAGTTAGGAATTATAAGACTGAATCTTTTACAGTAAGAAAAGAGCATAGCCCTGATGTTCCAAAGTATATTTTCTCATTCCTACCCCAGATATTTTACTATGCTTTTGTAGAGTCTAGCTTGACAAAAAAAATCTGTAACTAATACTTGATCAGCAGGAGATTTCTGAAATCTTGTCTTGCCAGTGGAACAAAAGGTAACCTCTGTCAACTTTTCATAAAGCTGTTAAAACCTCTCCATTGCTGGACTTGGAATATTTATTTGCCCTCTGAGTTCTGGAGAATGTCCTTTTTATTTCCTTAGCTTGAGTAACTATTTTTAAGGTAGACTTTATTTTTTTTTTTTCTTCCCTAGCTTCTTGTTGGCTCTGAAGATTTTGACATCAGGGTATTTAAAGAAGATGAGATCGTGGCAGAAATGTCAGAGACAGAGGTAAGTTAAGTCTAGCTAATGTTTATTGTAACTGCTGATGGAGCTGAAAGTATTGTGTACCGTAAAGCTTCTCTGGTTCAAATTTATTGTGTAGTTAAATAGTTACTTAACTGTTTGGCACAGTATCTATTCTGCTAGAACTGCAAAAGTTAGAGTTTAAGAACGTCTTTCATTACCCACGGGGTTTTTTGCTTTGTTTATTTACAAACCTTTCACCAGATTGAGAACAGTAACTATGTCTTGACTGAAAGTCAGGGCCCTATCCGAAGGTGATTAAGGTTACTGGATTGTGATTGAAGCTCTTAGTGCCTTCTGAGCAAAAGGGTGTCTTCTGCAGTTTTCCTCAAATGCGTTGACACAATCGTGATGAAGTACCGTGCCCCTGTGTGTATCCAGACAGTGCATGGCAGAGTAGAAGTGGGTTGCCCAGGCAAAAATGGAGGTTCCTATTGCAACTGGAGTTACACGCTGGCTGTATAAACAGGGCTACAGTGCCGAAAGTAAAGTGTGGGGCAGATAGGTTTACAGAGGGATAATTAAAAGGTGTGGGAGTTGCTCTTTAGCTTAAGAACTGAGAGAAGCTCCCCACTGTTAAATTTTGACTGCTCGGAAGGGAGTAACATACCCTTATCATTGCATTTAGGAATTTTCTTAGCCTTCTTACACTACCCTGGACCCAGAAGGGTCTTAAAGGCATGTTACAGACCTTTGTCCCTAAAGATCTGAGGTCTCCCTGCTGCTCCAGTTGAGACTAAAAGGCTTAGTTAGCTAATAAACCACTTATGAAGAGCTATGAAAGGCAAATCCGGTCAGCGTTGTAGGAAAGGGAGCTGTTGCTGTAGCTAGAATTAGAACTGGACCTATAATATGTTCTGCTGCCTGTACAGCAGCCAGTCTAGAGTCATGTTGTGATTCCTAGTTAAAGGGAAGCTAAAGGTCCATCATGCTTATGTGTGATTTATTCTAGATCCACAGTAGAACTGTTTTAAATTCATACCTGCGGAGCCTTAGGAGGCCTGTTACAGTCCTACCGTTCTAATTTAAAAGGCCACAGCTGCACCTAAACCTTTCTTTTTAGTGTTGTGGTTTAACCCCAGTCAGCAGCTAAACCCCACATGGCCGCTCACTCACTCCTTTCTGGTGGGATGGGGCAGAGAATTGGAAATAAAAAGTGAGCAAACTTGTGGGTTGAGGTAAAGACAGTTTAATAGGTAGAGCAAAAGCCACACGCGCAAGCAAAGCAAAACAATGGATTCATTCCCGACTTCCCATGGGCAGGCAGGTGTTCAGCCATCTCTGGGAAAGCAGGGCTCCATCGTGCATTAATGGTGACTCGGGAAGACAAACGCCATCACTCTGAACGTCAGCCCCCTTCCTCCTTCTTCCCACTAGTTTATATACTGAGCATGACACCATATGGTAGGGAATATCTCTGGTCTGTTGGGGTCAGCTGTCCCAGCTGTGTCCCTTCCCAAGTCCTTGTGCCCCCCCCAGCCTCCTCGCTGGTGGGGTGGGGTGAGGAGCAGAAAAAGCCTTGGCTCTGTGTAAGCCCTGCTCAGCAACAACAAAAACCTCTGTGCATTATCAACACTGTTTTCAGCACACATCCAAACCAAGCCCCCCATACCAGCTACTACGAAGAAAATTAGCTCTATCCCAACCAGAACCAGGACATTTAGGAAGGCACATTCAGGGAACAGAGGCTTTATAAGTTGTGCTTGTTTTGGAAGACTTGAATAGTTTGCATTTTCTGTGTTTACTTACTCTGGTGAAACTGAAGCGGTAGGCTGTTGTGATTCTTGAATTTATGAATGGACAATCGGGTACAAAGGGAGTATCGCAACCTTTCTCAGTTTCTGACTGTTGCTGACGTCTTTTATCCCTACTGGGTGCTTGCAATTTAGAGGGTTTTGATACTTCGGAAAGGCTTTGGAGAAGATCATGAGAGGGAAGGATAAAGGGTTTGGAACCAGTCTTTTATGGTAAAAAAAAATCAAGGAGCAAGCAGAGTCAGCTGAGTTTAATTAAGAAGTTGGTGAAGGATTTAATTTAAGGAAATCTCCTGTGCTACATTGTACAGAAGACCAGACAGATGATTGCAGTTGTTCCTCCTGACATTAAAATCTCTAGTCTTAGTGCGTGGAAAAACCTGCATTTCCAAGCACTGAGAGCCTTAGCTCCGTGAAGAATTGTAAGGTAACGGGTCTTAAAAGGAGTGAGAAGCAGGCTGAGTTATGACTCTCGGGTCTTTCCCTGGAGCTGTTAGCTCAGGTAATACCTAGCCTGATGTTCTACTGGTGTTCCAAAGAAGTCTGTGGGAGCTGTTAATTTTTATCTCTCTAATCTTGGGCAAAGATTTTCTGCCAATAATATCTCTAGGGCTTTCCCAGCCCATGTAAAGTTGAATTCTTTGGTGTCCTCGGCTCCTGAAGCTTAAGGAATGTTGTGTGTTTGGAGTAGGTTTTCAGTGATAACATGTTAGGACTGATGAGCACAAGAATCCTATGAGCAGTTGCATTGCTGCTTGTGGTAGGAAATAGTTGGTCAAAGTACACGGTTTGAAGGCAATTCTGCAGTCTTTGCTGAAGTGTATCTTAACGCTTGCAATGCAGCTTGTGTAAGGAAATCCTGCAAGGCCTTTGGTGATTTCAAACTAATCTTTAAAAATAGTTACTTGAGTACTTTAATGCTTCCTACAATAGACTTACCATTTAAGTATTGTACAGTTCATATGATGGCGAGATTGTATAGTCTGATGTCTTCAAGCAACAGAGAACAAAGTTTTCACTCCTGTATCCTCTCTCTCCCTCCTTTCCCCCCGCAAGACTATTACTGCACTTAGCCCCATGTACGGCAGTCGGTTTGGCTATGCTCTTTCTAATGGGACGGTTGGAGTTTACGACAAGACAGCCCGCTACTGGCGGATTAAGGTTAGTCCAACGTTGGAATAGCATCACGGAAAGCTTGAAGGCTGCTAGGAGATTTGGTACCTAATCTCAGGTCGTTCTGATGTTACGCTGACTCCTTAGATGAATTTCAAGTTTTCTGCTGAGCATAGAACTTAAAGTAATTCTATTCTTACAAAATCTACTTATTTTTATAGATATATGCAAAATGAATACCATGTCAGTACCTCAGGGCTTTTTGGGGCTGTTGGTGATGTCTTAAACAACACTGATAAAACCGTACAAGTAGGGGTGCTTCAGCTTTGCAGTGTTGTTTAAGCGACAGAGAAATTTGAGTTCGCTGTTAGAAAATGCCTCTGGCTATATTGTTGAATCAATAAACTATTTTTCAGAGACTGAATTAATCTCGCATTGTCTATGTTTGAAGCTAATTTTTCTCATCAAGACCAATTTGCTGCTGCAGCAAATCATATTGGCAAGATCCTTTCCTGATACTCATTTTAGTATTCTTAATATAACACAGATTGGAACAGTCTATTTGATAGTAGTAAGAGAAAGGATTCCTTTGGAGGTAGCAGGAAGAGGCTTATGGCTTTCCTTAGCGGTCTCATTTTATGACAATCTTGAAACCCTGATTATTTGTTTTTCCCTAGAGAATTTGGCTGTTTACATTTTGTTTTTGTGAGTTCTAATCATGTGCTTAGATGAAAATGTATTTAAAACAAAGATCAGGTCCTTTGAGAGCACTGGAGTAGATTTGTAATGCAAGGGCTAAGATTTCGGCTGTGTGTGACCTTAGATAGCGATGCTCAATCTTCCTGTTAAGAGACATTTTTGTATTCCTTTCTGTAATCTCTGTGGCCTCATACTCCAGTGTCTTGCATGTGCAATTTAGAAATCATACCCAGGCTTAATTTGTTCTTTGGTTTCGGTCCTCAGTCTAAAAACCACGCAATGAGCATCCATGCGTTTGACCTGAACTCTGATGGTGTGTGCGAGCTGATCACTGGCTGGTCCAACGGGAAGGTGAGTTTATACAGAGGAGAAATGAGGAGCTGTAAATCTAGAAGCTGTGTTTGAACAAAGCTGTTAAATTATCTGAAGGAGAACAGCCAAAAAAATTAAAAACACTGTTGAAAACTGAGCGCTGAAGAACTATTGCAGTAAACCTAGTTTGACTGGTGAATTCTGTGCCAAGTGCAAGATCAGAGAAAAGCTGCTTCCTCTGCTTAGCTCAGAGTCAATTGCTAAGGTGTGGTAGGTTGTTTCTATGGTAGCAGAGATCATATGCCACATCCTACAGCTCTCGAATGTCTCTTTTCAGCTCTGTCTTGAGGACGTGCTAATAATCCTCTGCGATGTTTCCTGAATGTTCTCAAACTACAAGGAAGACTCGGTGGTTATGTAACAAGAGAGCAGCGTCAGTCTTTACTATGGCAGGATTAAGCAAGCATTATTTAATTTTATGTAAAAGGCATTCTATACAGCTCAGTCTTAGTCTCTTAAGCCTGTTGCTTGGTATTCCCCTTTGCCAGAAGTGACTGTTCTAGCTGCCAAATCTCTCCTGGACACAGCTTGCCAGTTGTTTTTGTAAAGCTATGCTTTTTTCTTCACACCTCTCATTACTCTCATTAGCCTGGGGGAATTTAATTAACTTCATATCAAGCTGGCAGTCTAGAGCCCAGATGTGTCGTAACTTATGTCGGATTAGGTGTGTAACATTGTTAAAGAGAGAACCTCTTCTTGCTTTACTCCTTTTTCTGTTCTTTTCCACTGGCAATCTCTACCCTGCTTGTTGGTCTGAAGCAGTCCCTAGCTCCTAGAAAGAGTAATGCTGGGTCCCGTGCTTTGGAAAAGGCGCTGTGCGGAACTGAGCCCCCCTCGCTGTTGTTCTCCAATGAAAGATAATTAAAGGTCGTGGTATTTGTGTATAAAAATAGTTCACCACACAAGGGCTGCAGCTAAGAGGAGAGGTTGTAAATACTGCATTAAGGTTATTTCTTCTGACTTAGTCCCATCGTTGCTGCGTTCACGTGTGCGTAACTTTCCCGGTGCAAACTTGCCCTTCTTTCCTTCCTCTTGTTTGTAACTTAGGGAAGCATCCTTGAAGAGCAGTTCCTTCTAGCTAGGTCTGTCTAGAGGTCATTTCTTGATGGTATTTTTTTCACGTGTGGTGTTCTGATCAGCAGAGCTGCAAGTTCACCTGCAGTTTTGTGAGCAGAGCTGGCTCTCGGTTAACAGCTCAGAATATGGCATGACATTATATTTTGGAGTTAGCTTTTCTGTTCATGCTTTGCCTTGGAACTCTTGCTGTTCCAGGTTGATGCACGCAGTGACCGAACTGGGGAGGTCATCTTTAAGGACAACTTTGCTTCCTCCATTGCAGGAGTGGTGGAAGGGGATTACAGAATGGATGGGAGCACCCAGTTAATCTGCTGTTCAGTTGATGGTGAAGGTAAGAGCCTTGTTCAGGATATTAATTTAATACACAATAATATCGGGTGCTTTGCATCACCTCAGATTAGCTAAACGTTGTTTCAGTTCCATAGGCATTTTTGCGTGCCCAGTTCCCTTTCCTTTATGCAAAGTTAAGGGAATTTTGAGTTAGGCTATCTGCAAATGGGATTTTGAATATTACCTTCTCCGTGATAGTCGGCATATGTTTCATTATGATCCAAGAAGTCATCAAAATTCATTTGCCTAACGGAAGAAGTCCCATCCTAATAATGCAGAGATAAGTACATTCAGTACAGATTGTGGTTCTTCAGGCAACATTATTATAGATGAATGTATAGGAAATCTTTTTTCCTATATGTGATTATTCTTTGGTCGCTTTACAGTGGGTAAAGATGTTTAGAGAGCTAAGAGTGTGTGTGTTTTGGTTTTCTTCTAAAGATGAATTGTTTTTATATTAGAAATTATACATGTTAACAGTGCTTTTTTCCCTGGAAAATGCTATCCTGAGACTGGAGAGCTGGTGGATTTATCCCACCATGCATTCAAGAAATTAGACCTGGTTACTGTGAGTGGAAACAAATACAGTCACAGATGATTTAAATAAGCTCAGCATGAATTTGCAGGGGTGGCTCCAGGAAAGACACTGATGTGATTATCCGGCTGCTTGGCGTCAGTGGCCCGAGACAAGCAGGTCTGGCACAACTCATTTGGAACAAAAGCCTGTCCTTGTTAAATAACACAGTGTTTTGCTGTCTGTCTTAGTCACAGGCTGCAGGGATTTGCTGTGCCTGGGCTTCAGTGTATAAACCTTTTTCCCAAGCTTACAGAAGGGGAGCATCGTACGCAGTTCTGAAGACACCTTGCCGTAGCAGAGCTGTGTAGGTTAATATCACTGAACGTGATCATCCTTTTCTGATGGATCAGTCCTAAACAAATCCTGGCACAGTGGGGATCCCTTCAGGCAGGAGCCTTTAGGCATTACTAAGTAGCAATAGCCCGGTTGATGGGGGTTATATGGACAATGCATTCTCATAGTCCATGTCATTAGAGTTCTGTTTGGGGCCAGCATCCTTTCATGGGAGGTGTTCTTCTGTGTTTCAGTGTGTTTTCTGTCTTGCTCTCATTTTAAATGAATGAGTCACACAGAAATAATAAAGCGAGTCCTTTTGTTGGAGAACAGTGTGCATGCTGAATGCTTTTCAAGTTCCCTGCAACTTTTCATGGGGGTTACACAGTCAGGCAGCATATTCTTCACAGGTATAAGATTTTTGTCCCTGGCTTTCGTTGTCAGCTGCAATCAGAGCACAGAGCCCTAGAGCAAACCAGAAGTTTATAGCAAGTGTCTTTGTCTCCTCCGTTCAGCTCTTCTGTCTCCACAGGCAGTTGGAGATATTTCCATAACTCTGTGCTCCGCTGGGCTCCTGGGAAACAGGTCTTACCCCTTGAAGTGAACTATCCCTTGATTTGGGGAAAACCTAATGTGGATAAATCTTGTTTACTGGCTGATTGACAGTGACTTACAGTCACTTCCAGACAGTAACAACTCCTCTGACCAGCTCTAGAAATCCAGGTACACGTTCTATTAATTTTGCATAATTGCAAACTTGCCTAAGCATCTGAAAGAATGATTGCAGTGGGAATCCTCTTACAAAAGAACCGGGCACTGCACTTGTCTGGTCAGGTGAAGACAGCTTAAAGACAAGTTGGAAATTCACTTTTTCTTTTTTTAAATGTGTAGTTCTCTTATCCTACTCACCAAGAAAGTCAGGACCCCTGTGGGTGTAAGTCAACACTCAGGTTTCCAGCTGAATGGTACCAGCCAGAGACCAGAATCAGTGTCTGCTGCTGAGGTGGTACAAGGGGGTTACTTGTTACAGAAGCTGAAGTTTTGGGGGGGCTGTGAAAGGCTTTGCTGAAATTGGCTATGTTTTGTTTCTGTACAGTCCGAGGCTATCTGCCAGGAGGTGAGGAGATGAAAGGAAACCTCATGGATACAAGTGCTGAGCAGGATCTGATCCGAGAACTTAGTCAAAAGAAACAAAATCTGCTACTGGAATTAAGAAATTATGAAGAAAATGCAAAGGTACTACTTAAACAATGTGTAGGGCCAAAACACACCTTCCTATTGCTACAAATCTGGAGTAATCTGGGAGGCGGTCATGGGACAGTCCAGACAAGTCATAGATGTAACCTATTAGGATGCAGCGAGATTATCGACTGGGGATTCCTGCTTCTGCATCTGGCTTGCTCCTTGTGCAAGTTCAGAATTTGCTTTTTGTGTTTTAATAAGTAATGTTTTCCTTGCTCCTTCGGCTTGCTGGAGCAGTTGTGTTTGGAGCTGCATTCTGTTGAGCCCTGTGCTTTGGCTTATGACTGCAAATTGTAATTTTCAATGCATAAACCAACTTGGGGGTCAGAGAGGACTGTGTGAGAGGATCAGGAAATTGGGTGAGGACTGGGAACACTGCCAGGGTGTAGGAAGCAGGCTTGTGGCTTGATGGTGAAGGTGCAGAAAGAAAGAGCTTTGAAAAATAGTCTGAGGAAAGAGCATACTCATATTTGAACAGTAAATGCCCACCATAGCAAAAGCATGGAATTATATAAGCTCGTGCTTAAAATTGAATACGTTAAGTGCTTTTCTGAATAAAGGTTTGGGTACAGAGCTGAGCTTCATTGACAATAAAGCACTTGAACCAATTGTAGCACAAGTGTCCACGGCTCCGTGCCTAATCCAGCCACTATTCATAGCAATGTGAAGTGTCTGGGAATTGCTGTAGTACTACCTTCTCCTGCAAGAAGAGAGAACTGACTTGGGCATATGTTTTCTAGGTTGCTTGAATGAAAAACTTGAAATTCTGATACTGAAGGGTATGTGTTTTGCGACAGGCTGAACACAACGCACAGTTAAAGGAAGCTGATGGACAGGGAGGTGTGATTCCAGCAAATACTCAGCTCCAGACAGCCCTCTCAGTTAATCTGGGCTCTGACAGCCAGTCTGCCCACGTGGAGCTGTGTATTTCCACCACAAATGGTGAGTGGTAACCTGCAATGACTGACATTCATTTCATGTAAATTCATGCAAACATTTAGTTATATTTAGCTGATGATTTGCCTGTCTCCTTTATTGTCTGTAATTTCCCCTCTGTGGTTGCTTTCCTTTCACAGAGTTTTGAATGAAGCAGTGTTCCTTTGATAGGTCTGAGGGGAGAGGAGTTTGATGGAATTTGTTTCTGTTATGTGTTATTTTCCAAGGGAATTAACATTTAACTTGGACGAAACGAGTCTTGGTGATCCCTGCAAGGCTCCTTGTGTTGACTCTAAGCATTAACCTACAACCGTGTTAGTGAGGGTGTTGCATGAATGCAGCTGGACCTCAGCTGGCGTTATATGCAAAACTGGAACTACCCCAAGATAGCAAATTCGCCTAGCACCAGGTGTGCTGAGGATGCAGTCAGGTCCCAGTGTGGTAGCGCTGGTCATCTGGAATATCTTAACAGTTCAGAGGAGGGATGTAGAGTTGACTGTGCTTAATTCTGAAGACAGCAGTGGTTTATTGCCAGAGGACAGCTGTTAATTTAGGAACTGCTTTTTCTTCCTGTTGCTAAGACACAGTCATCCGTGCTGTGCTGATCTTTGCTGAGGGCATATTTGAAGGAGAGAGCCACGTGGTACACCCCAGTCTCCAGAACCTCTCGGGCTGTGTTCGTGTTCCCCTTACTCCACCCAAAGATGTCCCTGTGGATTTGCACATCAAAGCCTTTGTGGGTTACAGGAACAGGTGAGTTTTGTGTTGTGATCTCTCCTGTTCTCCAGAGCTAACTGCCTGACCAGGAAACAGCCATGATGTGGCTTCATGCTTGTCCTGTGGGAAGGGCACCGTTAATTCCCTGGTGCCCCACTTCTCTGTGTTACTGGAAGGAGAGCTGGAATACTTTCTTAAAAACACTA
Source organism: Cariama cristata (assembly GCF_000690535.1). Taxonomy (NCBI): domain Eukaryota; kingdom Metazoa; phylum Chordata; class Aves; order Cariamiformes; family Cariamidae; genus Cariama; species Cariama cristata. Next base: position 9,814 of record NW_009597427.1, read on the forward strand.
TTGCACCTGTGATGCTGAGCTCTTCTCCAGACAAAGTCTAAATGCTCTGGAGTCATTGCGACTTGCTGTGCTCCTGCCCTGCATTTAGGGGAACAGTGAGCATTTCTTGTCCAGAGGATGCCTTATTGTGGGTTTCTGGAGGGAATCAAGAGAGGTAGAGGCTGTATCCAGGCTGCCCACTCTAAGCGGCTGCCTCTCCAGGCCCTGCGTGGTGGCTGCTCTGGAAGAAGTGGTGTCTTTTAAGCTACAAAGTGACCCTGAACCCATTTGTCTTCAGGGTGGGTAGAAAATAGGATGTGCCTGATTTCAAGGCAATGCTTTTCCAGTTTCCCATAGAAATAAAATGTCTCTTCATACACACTTGAAAACAACTTTCTCCCTGCTCACGTCTCCCAGAACTGGCAGTGCTCCAAGAAGTGGCATCCTTTCCCTGAACAGGGAGGTATATTTTGGGAGCTAGCCAACCAGTGCAGAAAGAATGTGTGGGACTGATTTCCCTTTTTGTTTTCTGTATTTGTCTTTATTATTGCTTTTAATAAGACTTCACTGAACCTGTAAAGAAAGTATCCATTCACATAGCAAAATCGTAAATGTTAGCCTAGAGATATCATTGGAAGGATTATGGAAAATGTAAGCAACGAGGAGGAATCATTCAACCTTGTGACGTGATAAGCCTGGAATTTCCAAGTTCCAGTGTTTTTTCTGGGAAATGGTAAGCAGCTGATTACATAGCTGGAAGCTGCTGATGTCAGTAGCCAGCTAACAAAGAAACGGGAACCGTTGCAATAGAAGAATCCCTGATATGTTAGTAACTGTCTCTGTTTTTCCTTTGCATTGCTTCCAGCACACAGTTCCATGTATTTGAGTTGACAAGACAGCTTCCCCGTTTTTCAATGTATGCCCTGAGCAGCCCGGACTCAGCCACGGAGCTGCTGAGCTTTGTTAACTGTACAACAAATGAGAGACCGCAAAGGGTGAGTTTCTGCTCTGCTTCCTATTTCCCGGTCCTGTGTACGGATACTGCAGGGGGAGGGTTTGCAATTAGCTTGAGATTTCCGAGAGCAAAGGAAAAATTATGCAGTGAACTGCACTGACCTTTGGACCCTGTGTATTACACCTTGACTCAGTGCTTTTTTTTTATTCCTCCTTCTCTAAAAGATGCCTCAATTGAGGCATTCCCTGCTTCAGGAATTCCTGCAGGGACTAATGGCCTGAGATCATGAGGCGTTTCAGATATTATCTTTGTTATGTGACAACTGATGGAATGCCAGCGGCAGGAGCCTATAGTGAGTGATGAATTTTGCAAATGAGCGGAGAACAGGAAGAAGGCAGTACAGTGCCCAGATAATGGCTCAGATTCGTAATGGATGAGCAGCAGTGCTGTAGCTTTGGTTCCAAAAGATCTGAATTGTGGGATGGCAGTAATAAGAGCTGGTCATTTCCCTCATAACTGTAGGGCTCTGCCATATTTACATGACCTTTACTGCATTAAATGGCCAAGGCAAAAACCAAGATGAAACAAAACTTTCCTTTAAATTCGTGCAGTAGAATCAAGCCTTGCTTCCCAGCTTTCTCCAGTCTCCAGGCCTGGGATTCTGTTTTGACCTTGGGCTGTGATCTCTGGTTGTTGGATTTGATTTTCTTACAAATATTCAGCTTTGGAGCAGGGAGTCAACTGTCCCCGTTCTAATAAGTTCATGATGTGGGTTTAGGGGATGAAATTTAGTGAATGAAATTTCCAAGGTACCTTGAACAGAGCGCCCTGGTATGCATCACATATGGGGACATTGCGTGGTTCCCCAGGCTTTCCATACAGGTGATGGCTGATGCTCTTCATTTTGTTTTTTGCAAGATCATTATGTGGCTGAATCAGAACTTCTTGCTACCAGAGGATGCAGAGTTTCAGACTGCTCCCTTTCAGGTTTGCTTCACTTCCCTTCGTAATGCAGGTCAGCTCTGCATCAAAATCAAGCCCGGCGGAGAGGTGAGTAACTTCATGGACAAGGGAAACACCCGTTTAATTATACTCTGGTGAAACTTAAGGGTGGTGCCAACATCAGACAGTGAAAATGAAGGAGGACTGAACAGGCAGAGGAAGTACTCATGTTTTAGGGATGGTTTTGGAAGCTTTTTGGTCTGTTTACTGTTAGTGGGTAAAATTCCAGGGCCAGTTAATGAAGAAAACCACTTAGCCTACAGATCTGTAGGAAGGCATTTGTTCCCACACAGAGTGGTTTCAGGGAGCCATAATTAGAGGCCCAAAGGCTGCCTGTACCTTTTGCACTGGTCGTGTATGCACAGATGCCACTTTGCCCCAGGCTGAATAAAAACCCCTTTGCAATCAGTGTCTCCTTATCTACTTAGAGCCTAGAGCTTGCACATGCAACGATTTTGCCTCTTTGATAGAATGAACTGCTTTGAGCCTGGGTAACTGTTTTGACATGGAAGAGGGCTGAAGTGCTTGATTTCCTTTCTGACAGATTTCCATCAACACGGATGATATTGATCTAGCTGGTGACATTATCCAGTCAATGGCCTCCTTTCTGGCCATCGAAGATTTGCAGGTGGAAGCAGATTTCCCTGCGTACTTTGAGGAGCTGCGGAAGGTTTTGGTCAAGGTGAGGAGTCATCGGGCATTTCTAAATTGGCAGCTAAGCAGTCGTGGGGCATTTGTGTGAGAAGATCTCTAAACTGCTTTGTCTTCTTTGTGGAAATCAGCCAGCGATGTCTTGCTGTATATTCTGCCTAAAGGGACACCCCCAACTTTGTGTTTATTCTTTGCTCTGTAGAACAGGCCCTTGGTCCCCAGCAGTTGACTGTTTAGAATAATGTAAATGTATTGTCTGGGAGACCAAGCTGTGGGTTTGGGTCAGGGCGTAAGGTGTATCTCAGCCTGATCACTCCTGTCTGGGAGAGAAGGGAGAGAAGGTACTGCTCTGGCAGCCAAGGCGTGAAGGGAAGGAGAATGGTCCCAGGGATGCTGGTAGGTTAAGTTGGGATGTTATTTCCTATTACAACAGGCCAAGATTTAGCTTGAGCAATTACCTGTATGCCCAGAGTGCCAGGGGCACTTTCTCATGACTGTTTGCCTTGGACAGGTGGATGAACACCACGCGGTGAATCAGAGGCTCACTGCCGACATGGCTGAACACTCCAACCTCATCCGCAGCATGCTGGTTCAGGCGGAAGACGCACGACTCCTGGGAGACATGTGAGCAATTGCTGCTTAGCTTGCGCGTTTGGGGTTTAGAATGGCCAGTCTTTGCTTTTCAGGCAGGAAAGAGCACAGAAAAACATTTCTGTGATATAGAAGTTACCTAGTTATGACTCGATGTAGAGTCGGTACCTTTGCTGATCCCACTGTGAGCTCTCTTTGAGTCTTGTCTTGTTCTTTAGGTGGAAAACCAGTCTCGGGAAGGCAAAAGGGCAAGAGTAAGGGCTTTGTATGGAGCCCGTGGGGTGAATCAACCTCGAGATGGTGAGATAGATTAGAAAAGGTACATTAAGGGAAGAAGGCAGTAAAAGTTGTCTGTGAACTTTTGAGAACACCAGGAAAGAAATTTTAGGTGTCAGTTTTTTCACTCTGATTTGCTCTGTTTTGCTAATGTCCTCTCTTTACTGTCGAGAGCAGCAGTAAAGAGGTCTGAGCTACTGCAGAGCAGCGTTACTTTCACTGGGGAAAGCAGCATCTCCTCTTGGGTTGCTGGATAAAGTAACTGCAAAAATAGACCATTTTTTTCAGTATAATAATGAGTATAACCACCATGTCTAGACGAGTCTGTTGTCTTATAGCTGGCAGACACACGGGTACCCGTGGTAGCCTGACAACCATGTATCGCTGCACCTTTATATTGGCAAACCAGGAATGACTTTCTTGTCCCCAGAGATGCAAATAACTGGACTGATTGTTCCCCCAGGAAAAACATGAAGACACGGTACATCGAGCTGTATGATCTTAACAGAGATTTAATCAATCAATATAAAATTCGTTGCAACAATCACACAGAGCTATTGAATAATCTGAAAGCTGTGAATCAGGCAATCCAGAGGGCTGGGCGGTTACGTGGTAAGTGTGTGTGTTTGGAGGGAACGGGAAGTCTTGGACCCCAGTGAGGCAGATAAGATGTGTCTTGGAGGCCACCTGGGTTAGTTAAGTGACTTGAGGCTTTTTGGCCTGAAAATAAATTAATATAAGTAATCTTTCATTTTTCAGTCATAGCCAATTACCTGTGACAGTCAACTCTGAGTGTCTAGTATAATCTGGGATCGCAGTTTTAGCAAGAACAGTTCAAAGCAGTTTCCAGCTTTCTGGATAGTATAGAAATTGCTAGGTTTGTTGAACACAATTTAAAAAACAGTGTTTCAGTTCTTAATTTATAATTCTGCTTTAAAAAAACCCAACTTATCAACTTAAGCAGGCTGTTTATCTATGTTATTAGTTCTGTAGGCCTTTGGGGAAGGGAGGTATTGTTTTGTCTATTTATAGCATTCCTCTTCCAACAAGTCCTTTAAGCTCTCCTGTAGTAGACCTACAGACAATTCTTTAAAGAAAGGATTTCATTTACATATTAAAAAGGTGGCATTTCACCATATGTTAAAAAATATTGGAAAGAAACCCTTAAATTTTGAGACTGGATCAAATGAGTACTTTTATCAGTTTCTTACTTGGTAACTTAAGTGGTTTTTATTTTCTTTCCTCTTTTTTTTCTTTCTTCTCTTTACAGTCGGCAAACCTAAAACACAAGTGATCAGTGCTTGTCGGGATGCAATACGAAGCAACAACTTTAACATGCTGTTCAGGATAATGCGTGTGGGAACAGCCTCTTCTTAAAAGGACTGGGAGGAGCAGCAGTTGCACAGGGGCAGTGTTTGCATGCAGCGGGCAGATAACGGACCAGTACCGACAAGTGGTCAATTTAGTCCCCTACTCCACTGTGGGGTGAAATAATTGCAAAGGTAGCATTTTAGTTGAGCCATCAGGAGAGAAATGTTACTATGCAGGCTAAAGCTTTGTGAAGAAAGCATCTGAGTTTAAGTGCAGGTGTGGTATTTATGCAAGACAGAGGTATAACCTTGGAATAGTTATTTTTTTTACAGTAACTTATTTATGTATTATAATATATTTTGTAGTTAAGGCATCAGCCTTTTCCATTAAAACATAGACTGGTTTGACTGCTTTTGTTCTGATTTAGTTGGGGAGGTGCATATGGTTAAGTTTATTTGTTGGGGAAAAAAAAAAGCAAACCCAACCAAAAAGCCAACCACTTTTCTGGTTTTGCTGCGTAGTCTCTGTGCGCGGTAAGCACTTCAACTCTCTGAGTTGGAGAATCCCGGGTTTCATTGCAGGGATGTGCTGCTTTCTAGGTAAACTGCAGTTCAGTGTATTAGAAGCACCAAAGGGATAACATCTCCTTGCTGGCTTTTAAGCCAGAAGATCTTTGAAAGCCATCCGGTTCCACAATCCACGCAGGTAGGAAGTGGTCTGTTTCACATCCAACACTCTCCCCACACCTGGATTGCAGGAAGTTTTGCTTCCAGCAACTGGTTCTGTGCTACTGCTGGAAAAAACTGCACATACTGAGGTGGGCAAGGGTGCATCTCGGGAATAACAAAAAGAAACCACACGCCCAGGCTTGGCGCATGCTTACGAGGAGCTGGCAGTACTTAATGGGATCAAAAGGAGAAGGTATTGAAAAATCTCTTGGCTCTTGGCTCAAAGCTGTTTATTAATTGTGGGATCTCTTAGAACTGGATTAAAATATTGCAGTAAGGCTCTATCTTAGATCTAAAGATATTTTTAGAACCTTTGCCAAAGCAAATTTCTTCTAGAAGCTAAAAATATCCTGCACAGGCTGGAGGTCGGGCCTCAGTGCTGCTAGCTGCTGTGCCATTCATCACGCCTACGACTGTATGGATCGGTGTTTGCAGCGCGGGCAGGGAGGAGGCAGTCCACCGTGGTGAAATGAAGTTCTTGGGTAGCTTCTTGGGGTTGTCAGGAGTATTCGCGTGCTGTAACCGGTCTGTCTGTTACTTGCCACCGCTGAATTAAAGCCAGCAGCCTGCCATTTGTTACAGAGCAACCGGCGAGCGTGCAACCGGTTGAATGGGGAATGTAATTCTTGCATTGCATTTTAATCCCCAAAATGGCCCCTTGCCGCTGCTTCGGCCCCTTCAATATGGAAAACTGCGCTGCCAAAAGCACAGATGTCTGTCCCTTCAAATCTGCAGCAGGAGCTCATTTGAATCTTTTTAAGAACCTGGTTGTTAGTCAAATCCAGCTCCTTGGTAAGAGGGTGGTAAGCCACCCATGCTGTTCTAAGCAAGTGAGCTTTACGACTTGATTATGGAACAGTCTCCTGGCGTAAGTGCTGGGCTTTCTGCCACCTGCTGTACCTGTTCCCACTGTTTCAACCTCTTGTTCTTTATGTTCAAAATCCTAATGCTTGCTTACTTACATTTAGGTAGTCCATTGAATGATAAGAGAGTGGCTCTGATCAGAAAGCAGCTTTCCCATCAGCCTGATTTTTCAGGGCTCCACAGCAGGCACTTCCAGCCCCAGCTCTGTTTTGCTCTTGGCAGTGAGGTCAGTCCTTCGGTCACAGCCCAGACCTCTGATAAGGCTGATTTCCCCCAGCTAAGTTTCTGACAACAAATTTCTTATTTATTTTTTCCGTAAAAACAACTTTTATCTTTGCCAAATGTAAAACCCACATCCCGTAAGCTGAAGTGATAACCAGGTTTGCGGTCGCCTGTTGAAATAAAGCAGCCCTTGGCTGGCGTGCAGCCGCAAGCCGACATAAGCTGAACCTGCACCAGGAGATCAGCGGCCAACAGTCCCCACTGGTACGATTCAGCCCAGGGCTAACGCATAGTGATCCCATTCTCGGGTACGGGAGGGGTTAAGCTGCTGGTCAAGTACCTCTGAATAATAATAATAATAATCTCTGAAACCACACTAGTTAGAGCTGCATGTTGCTAAAAATTCATGGACAAGGCTACTTAGATGGCACCATGCCTTGGTACATGCACTAGGGATTGGGTCTAGACTGCTGTCATGCCCTGCTGCAGCACTTTAGTGCCTGCCTGAAACTTCAGTTTGGGCTAGAGCCTTCCTCACACGGCCCCTTTGGTGCTTGGGAAACACACTGCAGAAGTACCGTGCTGGATCAGTGCCTGCTGAAGAGGGATCTGTATAGCAGTGATTTGTCAATGTCCTAATTCAAGTTCCAGTTTGGAGTTTAAAAAAGCCAAAACAATTGGAACTGACACTTAACAACAGGTTATCTGATTTTAGCCCCTGTTTCTCCAATTCTCGTGGATCGCTCCTCATCTTAATTAATACTAATTCACTGAATAGCCCATCAGAACTTCTTTGCTGCATGTTTATTAATGCCAAAACCACTCCTTCACTCAGGTCTACAGCTAAACTGTTTTATCTCACTCCGTATTGAATTGTTCCTGTTTCAGCTACTTGGCAAACTGATAACCACCAAATCTCAAAATACTTGTTGTGAAGTACTTGAACAACTCAGTAACTCAATTACTTCAGTAACCAAAAGCTGCTGGTACCCTGCCTCAAATGCCAGGCTTTGGAGGTGCAGCCAGCTGGTGGGAAACGTGCATCCTCATACAGCCGAGCTCATCCAACGTTTGCAGGAGCCCGTCTTGCCTGGTATGAAGTTTCGGTTCTCTGTTGCTCACGCTCCATAACTCTCTTCACTTGCTGTTCTCAATCCTGTTTTTCTATATTGTCTTGCTTACTTATTTTACGGGTGTGTGTATATATTTCATATTTATATTACTTTCCAGAACGATCAGAGTACTTTATAAGCAGCTACACCTAATTGTAAGTACAGATTTGTATCCAGCAAGAGCATCTATAGAGAGGGCTGACATTATCGGCGCAGTTTAAACGAAGACCCCTCTTCCCCCAGTAGCTCATGGTATTTGAAATGTCGGTGAGTGGAGTCTTTCCCCTGTACCTGCAGCGCCAGCCATGCGTGGGGCTGCCTTTGGCTTTTGGGACCTAACAGGACAGGTGAGAGAGCAGAGACATGTTGATTTTTAAATGTTTGAATGCTAGCTGCAGATTTGGCTTCTTAAATTCCTTCATCTTGGTCACCGGAGGCAGAAGGGTGGTTCCTTGTGGGATCAGAGAGATACGGGCTTGCTCAGGTAGAGGCCGGTATGCCCTCTAGTGTATTATTTTTTATTAAAAAGCAGTAAGCTTCAGAGAGCCCAGCTTCTTCCCTGTTTCCTGGGAGGCTGTTCCAAGATCTACCAAGCACACTTGTTGGCGCACGATATAGTAGAATGAGTAACTTTATTTCATTAATTAATTTACTCCCAACTTTTCCTAGCCAGCTATGCTGTGAAGAGCTGTGGTATCTTTCACCTTTGTTCAAAACTACCCAAATAATTTTGCCCCCCCCTCCTTGAAACCTCCATTACTTTTCTCTTTCTACTGGAGCAGCTCAGAATAAGAACTGCTTGCTCCCCAAGAAGAGCTGCTGCCTTGATAGGCATCAGAGTGCCTCAGAAACCAATAAATCACAAAGAGAGTCCCATCCTCTCTTCAGGATTTGTTTCTAGCTTCATCTCCTTGTCTTTGTAAGTAGCAAAGCAAGATTAAAACCAAGCAAGAAAGTCTTGGCAGTGCACAGAGAAGCCAGCTTAAGGAGACGAGTCAGAATATGAGTAAGATGGTGTAGATCCCGCAATAGCAGCTTGGCACAACCACCTTCCAGCTTCCCAGGAGGGCATAGCCAGAACCGAGCAGCTGCTCATAGTCCGGGACTGGAACTATAGTCCTGCACATCCCTCTTTACATGGCTGGGCTGTCCCCTTGCTCTGACAGTGGTGGGGGCTGAAACACTGTTCACTTGGGAAGCAATGGCAGCAGCTTCAGACTTCAGTGGTTCGTTTTTCGAACCTTGTGTGTTGGGATCACAACTGAAGGTTGTTGCTCCTCTATTTTCACGAAGGCACGCCTAAAGTATGTCCTGCTCTGCGAAAGCTGCAGAGTACTCATGTACCGACACAGCTAGCCTTGCTTTGAGCTTACTGTTCCTCTGCTGCCAGCTGTGGTTTTACACCGCTGCTGTGGTCTTCAACGACAGGCCTGAAACTGGAGAAGCAGCAGACTCTAATCCAAAGTTACCTTCTCCCACCCCAGGAAAGGCAGGAGGAATTAAATGTGCCTGCTCTCCCCAGCTCACTGCAAGCCCACAACCTGCACACTCTGCCTTGGAAGAGCTGAAAATACACCTGTGTCTCTTCATTGCCAAAAAAATGTTTCAGGCAAGCAGGTGCAGGCCAGAGCCAAGCCTGCAGCAAGGTGTTGGGCAGTCTGGCTGCCTCCTGAAGCAACCAGCGCAGCTCTGCAGCAGCAGCTCTTAGGGGGCTGGACACCCCAGAGGTGAGAATCTGGCACAGTCCTGCTTGCAGTGAACGTGGGGCAGGCGAGCAGGGCTGAAAGGCTGTGCCGGGGGGAGGCATCGCACCAAGACCACTGCCCTTTCTTGTACTGGTTGCCACAGGACCTGGATATCTGCTACTTGGAACGATCGGAGCTGATCTCCAGTGACAGAAGCCACATGGGAGCCCAGCAGACCCCAGGACAAAGTGAACATGAGGCCACGCTGTTGGTGACCCTCCTGTTGCTGCCCGTGGATGAGAAGCCAGGAAGAGGTGAGTTACCACCAGCCCACCGCCCCTGTTCTGAGGCTGGAGCCACAACTCTGTCACATCCCAAGTGGGGAGCCGTCCGCGTACCCACACAAGTAGCGTATGCAGGAGCAGGTCTCTTCTCTGTTTAACTTGTAAATTCTTTGGAGAAAGGGCTGCATCTGGGTCTGTCTGCACAGCATTTAGCATAATAAAGTCCTGCTCCTTGTTACAGTGCCAGGTCCTTCTCAGTGCCAGCAGCTTTATAGCCTCACTGTCTTCCTTCCCAACTCCACAGAGTTGTGCAGCTGGAAAAACCTCATATTTCCTATGGCAGCTCCTTTATTTCTGCCTCTACAAACACTGAACACAGTTAAGCCCCAGAAAACGTCTTGGGTATTTTGTAATAAAACTTGCCCAACCACTGTTTGAAGCATTTAACTGACCTATTTCTTTTTATTTATTTTTTTTAAAATAAAACCAGTCATCAGCTCAGGGCAATGTACAATTGTAATTTTTCACCCTGACAGGTTAGTGATGCATGCCACCGAAGCTATTTCCATGAGAGAACAGCTGGAAAGCTGACAGAGTCATGTGACGATGACCCCCTCCACATAGTATTAAAAGCAGTCGAGAGTGCATGTTACAGGGGACTCAGGAGAAGACTGGATTTCCATTTGTACAGTTACAAAAAGTTACTGGGACCCCCCCTGGTAGGGTACAGCTCATATACAGCACGATGAAGTTACCGTCAGTAACATTTGTCTGGGCTTAGACAGGTCCCACCTGAAGGCCTGGACAGAAACCTGCCCACCACCATTTTCTGTGTGACTGTGGTCACGCTCTGCACCATCACTCATAATAAACAAAGGAAAAATCCCAAAATCCTGTTCTGTTCGGATGCTTGTTCAGGTGTGCCAAGCTGCGATGATTGATGTATTTCACAAACTTCATAGTTTCTTTGTCTCTATAAACTAAGGCCAAGCAGTTGTCCTCTGGATTCACTGTCAACAGCTGGAAGACACGAAAGTAAGGGAGGAAATGAGTTTCACAAAAATGGCTTTGATATCATTCTGAGGAAGAAAACAACCAAAACAGTTTCAAAAGCTAGTCAGAACAAAGGTCTGGTGTTAGAAAATAAACCGTGGCACTATTTTCATTTTAATACCCCTCAACCTTGAAACATTTATTATGCAGTAAGGGATTCTGGACTTCTTATTAGTATGACTGCTCAGCACTGTTGCTAGTACCGATACTGAATGTGACCCTGTAAACAGCACTTCCCTGGAAAAGCATCATCTCTGCTAAGGCCTTGGGCCCCTCTGGGGCTTCCCAAACGCCACCAGGTGCCGGTGGCAGGCGGCACTATCAGGGCCTGAGTCTTAAGCTTTACGGTGAACGCCAGCCTCTTGAAGGTGAAGCCAAAGCTGTGCCCCGAGCGGTAATTCAGGCAGGAAGGCTCCAGTGAGGTATTGAGCACCCTCAGGATTGTGTTAGCATTGTGACAAGAGTGTAATTATATTTCTCCACCTGAAACAATTTTATTTAATTTGCAGCTAGCAACTGAGGTCCTTACCTCTTCATCTTCACCTTTAGCGATGTAGGAAGTAAAGCCACCATATTCTGGATCCCAGTCTTAAAATGGAAAAGAAAGATTCTTAGAAAGTTCAACGCTGTCATCCAGGCTCCATACGGCCTTCCCCGAGATGCTGTTTTTCCACCCCACTCCTCCCAGTTACTGGATACAGGATGGGCCCCAGTTTTTAAACTCTGTTCAGAAACAACTTGAAGCAAATGTACTGGATTTGTGTTTTAGCACAGACAGGCCATTTAAGGTTGCTTAGCTCTCTGCTCCTCCCATGCAGAGCAGTTTTACCTTAGCAGATATGCAAAACGATTTCAGTATAATGACCAGCATGTGCCAGGTGGTTTCAGCTGTGCATTCTGGGCTCACCTACTCCAAAACGCTTATGTGCAGATTTTTGTTTTCACCACTATCTGACTAGTGATCAACCTAAAATGCCCAGCCATGCCTAAAATAACTTTTGAAAACCTTGGGCTTTGTGATTTGGAGGCGCAGTGATACTTTTGATGAGGGAAGGGATGAAATGGAAGACTTTGGGTATTCTGGCCACCTGACCCTCCACCATACCCAGAGCCACCGCTTCCTGAGAGGGAAGGTCTGGGAGACACAGCCTTTCCCTCTGCCCAGGCGCCACCTCCTGGCTCCAGCAGGAAAGGTGGAAGCTGATCCCAAGGCCATCATCCCAAATCTTTGTGCAAGGACTACAGGGCTTAAGCAGAAGCGAGGACTAGGATAAGGTCCATGGAGCCCTTCTAAGTAGGAAATTTTGGCTATTGTAGCCCTGCTGAGAATTCAGAAGTCCTTCCTTTACGCAAACCTTCTAAGGAGAGTCGAACATCTCTCTCTTGTCTGCTTACCCTCACAGCCACAGAAGAAGAGCAGGTCGAGAGCAAATTCTGTTGCTTGAGTGTCGTGGACTAGGGTATAGTGCCTGTGGGTCCAGCGCCTCAGCTCCCCTGCACACACAGGGGCACCTGAGCCTAGGAGAGGGAAAACACTGAAGTAGTACAATGGCTGCCGCTTGCTGAACTCAAGGCATGTCGGGGACAAGCCCCTGCACCGTCACGCCACGCTGAAGCTCTTTTTGCCCGCCCCAGCAAGGCGTAAAGGGAAGAAAAAGTTAAAACCACAGATCTCACGTTAACTTCTCTTCTAAAGGTGGCTCTAAGTTATGCGCTTTGAACAACGTGGAGGAATGGGGCCAGGATTTGCTCTTTGACAGGTCCAAGTTACGATGTGCTTTGGTTTAACCAGTTCTTGCTTTTTTGTTCTGTTATCCCCTGGATTTTACAGTAGAGCTCTGAACCCCAAAAGCCAGCAATCTGTTCTGGAAGTACACCGAAACTACCAGAAGCTTCAGTGAAGAAGGATATTGCTCTGAACTCACTCTCGGTGTGTCATCCCAGGAGGTATGTCAGAATTTGGGGAAGCCTTTCTTTTCTCATGCGTCTAGCTCAGTTTTTAATCCATGCAGCCCCAAACTATGCCCTCCTTATATGTGAATTTAAAATCACACAGTGGGAACGTGGTAGATAGAAGAGGCGAAGTGACTAGCTGTGGAAACTGGAAAAACAAAGCGTTTGTACCAGGTAAGTGTTCTCATGGGATTTTCAGTTGGACTTGGCATTTTTTTTTATTACCTTTTATTCCAGTGTCCACTAACTTGCCTGACTTGGTGCAAGATGAGCATTTTCAAAAATTCTGCCCTTAAACTTCAAGGCTACTGTTTTAAATAAACAGCACCAATCCACGAATCCAAAATTAATCTATTCTTTGATAGCAGTGGTATCTCATTGCTGACAACTAAGTGGTTATTTAGGCTGGCAGCATTTTCTGAAAGGTTGATCCTAGTTTTAGGTATCAGTTTTCTAATTCTGACATTATCTTTACTTCTGATCTGTTCACTTTTTTTTCCTTTTGATTTGATGTCTCATACAAGAATCTGCTTTATATGAAGCAGGAGTATGTGGATGTAGAAACCATGTAACTACTGGCAAAAGATTATCAGGCAATTAATTAACTCCACACCC
>NW_009597427.1:23125-29756 GCF_000690535.1 Cariama cristata
CTTAACTCCTACAGAAGTCCCACCCTTAAGACTTAGGTCTGTTCAAAATGGTATCTTCAAGTTCGTCATTAATTTAGTCCAAATTCTTTTGCCATGGTCACTTATTTTAGATACCCAATCTGTCATGTTTCAAGCCCCATGTTTCTGCTGGTGCCTTGTGCTGGCTGCAGTACAAGATGAAATGCTAGTTCCGTGAAAATCATTGGGAATTCTGCTGCCAACACCCTTAACGTTAGGATTCTGCTCAAGTCCTTTCACGCTGCTGCTGCTCTACTTACCGTTCTGCATTTCGCTGTCTTGTGCTTCAGGGATGTTGTCTGGCTGACGGGGATTGCTATCAGTGTGCTGTTCAATCTCTTCCCGCTCAGGTTTGGGACTGCTGTGCCCAGCGGTGTCTGCTGCTCTTCCTTCCCCAGCATCTTCATCCTCATCAGAGGGAGCCAGGAAGTGCAGCTTTAGGCCAGTGAAGTTGGAAAGCAGTAAAAACAAGGCCTCAGAGCGCAAGAACTGCAGGAATTTCTTCAGGATGTCAGGAAGGCTGTCTTCCTCTGCTGTCTCATAGAGTCTGAAAGACAGCAGATGTATCAGCAAATGTTTCTCCTTGTTGGAGAACCAACAAGGACCACGTCCATGGGGGCAGCATCAACCAGTGCAGCCTCATGGCAGTTCCTGCTTGGTCCGATCAGTAGGTGCAGGGTGCTGTCGTTCCCCACCTTTTATTGGCAGGCCCTCGACTACTCCACTGGATGTCTTTGTTCTCCAAAGCTTCACAGAGTAGTTGGTATTTCTCTTTCTAGGAGAGAAAGGTAGTGCAGAAACGGTAATGTTTAGCTCCCAGGTCTCCCTCAGTGTGCTAGAAGCAGCCATTGTCTACTCTCAGGTAAGGCACTCCAATTTGTTTGAGCCTCCTAAGGGCTGCTGAATTGAGAGGCATGGCCTGGGGGGGCATCGTGTCTTTTCGATGCCAGGGACCGAGAGGTATCAAATGCTACTTGATTGTCTGCTGGGTGAGAATTTCACTGAGATATGGATGCCCAGTAAAGCAGAGGTTAATCAGCCTTGAGAAGCAAAGCCTTCCAACTAAGACAAAACCCTTATGGGTCATTTGTTTCACACAGAAGTCGAGTTCCCCAAGTGGTAAGCTGCAAGAGCTGAGGGACAAGGAAGGGCACTATGGTCACCACAAGCACAAGGCTAGGAAGCAGGAAGGATGATGTGTTTCCATCCTTCTGCTTTGCTTCTTGCAGGAAACAAGAATGTTGAAGAAAAGTGTTTGATTTTTTTATATATTTTTTTTTTTAATGAGCCCCTATGCAGCAGAGTACAGGCAGCCAGAGGGGATCCGTCCACTGAATCACAGAATGGTTGAGGTGGGAAGGGACCTCTGGAAGTCATCTGGTCCATTCCCTTTTAGGGAGTGAAACTAGAAGGGGTTTTAGTCGACAGCTGTACAAGCAAGCCCTTTCCCAGCCTGCAGGACATGTGATACCTGCCAGCCCTGTGACCTGTTCTGGCAGACCACATCAGATTGAACCGCTGGGCTCACCTTAAGAAAATCTTTCAGGAGAATTTCTGATTGCTCCTCAAATTCCTCCTGGATTTGAGCTTGGGAGTCCATGTCCAAATAAACTAGATTGATCCACTCATACAAGATTTCATGCTGGAAGAGAAATGGATTTGAATGCCGAATTTGCAAAAGTAAAAAGGATTCCCCAATTTCCCCTCACCCAGCTGGCCACAGAACTGGATTCCTCCCCACACACACTCCATTCCTTTCTTTATTTCATTGCGCTATGAGTATTTGCTGCATTCTCTGCACTATTGTAGGTGTGCAAAATGTACAGAGCCCAGAAAGATAAACAAGAAAGAAACCAGCTACAAATTTACGGACAGGAAATACAAAAAGACAATGGGATAAGTTAAAGATGAAAGAATCCCCAAGCACCCGCGCATCCCATAACAGGTATTACAGGGATGTGAAAGAAATAGAAATGCAGATAAGCAGACGTAGGCTTGTTACTCACATCGTAGGGTACGTGTGGGCTCCTGGGCAAGGGAGCTTCAATGTGGCGTGCAGGTCTGACTATTGATGGGCCGTGAAACCAGCCGCTCACTGACAAGCGGCACTTCTCCTCAGACAGAACTTCTGACACCTGGAACAAGGTTCAAAATTTAGACTACAAAACATTTAAGGACCAGCTCTAGCAGGTACCACGTAGACTCATCATAGGAGATGGACCTGACTCCAGAGAGCCTACTGCATACACAGAAAACTCAACTCAGACATGAGCTAGATCAGGCTGGATTAGTCTTGGCTCACAGAGAGAGGGCTAAAGCAAACTTGATGCTCAAGTCCATTGTAGGTTTCCAGAATCCCAGTCCAAGCTTTTACTCCAAGCTCCCGGCAGAATCCATTCCCTCTCTCTGAGAGCTTTGAGTCATTCTGTTATTAAAAGTAATTGTATTTTATTTTTCTACTGTTTATTCTGTTGAAGAACCAGCTATCATAGGCTGCAAAAATTAGCTGTCGCAGCTTAATCTGAAAACTGGGAAAACACTGAGCATCTGTGGGCCGCAGCAGACCACACTGGTCTACTTTTTTGTCTTTTACTTTTTAAAATGTGCTGTTATACAAACCATCACAAAGGGCGTTTGCCTGATACCTTTGGCTCTTTGTCCACCTACCTGTCAGACTAAGGGCAGCCCCTCTACCCTGGCATTTAACCTGCTCTGTGGAAACCCTTGGTTTTCACACAATGATGGCCACTGTTAAATCTTGATTTCATCCAATTGTGCAGAGGTAAATTGGGCTAAATTGAACAATTTCACATTCTAGGGTGCTGTACTGTAATGGTAGCATGAAGAGAGAGCCAACCCCTTACGACTGGTTGCAAGCCACAAACTGTTGTGAACTTTTGAATAGCACATAAAGACTTTGCACTGGAGTGTTTTTGTTTTGTTTTTTATAACAGTCTGATGGAACAGGAAGAAGAAACACCGTATGTTCCAAAAAGGTTTTGGCTCTTATTGATTGTTACAGAGCTGTAGCGGCCCTTTCCTTGCACGACTTAAGAGGTCTTCTATGTTATTTGGAATGGCTACCAAATCCTAAATCACTTGGGAAATGGAAACCAGAAAAATGCCTGGCATTAGAAGCTCATGGACCTGCTCTGCTCTGCAAACACCCACAGCTTTATTTGCTATCTCCAGAAGAAATGTAGACCATGAAGGCCAAAACCTGAAGATCTATTAGGAAGTGCTGACTAAATGCTCTTTGCCCAAAGTCTGAGAGGGATTTCAGGCTGCTGTGTGCTGTGAAGGCTTCGTATCAGTCTGACCCTTATGTAGTCCTCTAACGGTAATTCGCAGGCTCTGTGCTTTACTGACAAAAGGGTCAAAGAAACGAGTCAGTGGTTTAGCAAATACTCCGGGCACGACCAGTGAGGTCCAGACCTGGGAGGCTTTCATTCACAGCACCCCCAGTTAAGCTTAATGCTTATTTTAAAAATAACGTTATTATTTAAGCTGAGTTTATTGCCTATGTTAACAGTATCAGAGAGTACACAGGACTCTGAATAGTGCTAATGTGTGGGATTAAGTTTAGGTCGGCAGGAAGCAGTCATAAGGTTACGTGGAACAGGGATTTTTTTATGACAAGATTAAATCACTACCTGAAAACAATTAGGACAGTGACCAAGTAGATGCTTGTGTTAATTAACTGTAAGACATAAATGGCACAAAAATAAGTCCCTAAGCAGTCTAGGTGAGGACATGCCCAACCTACATCACTGATCTTCCTCTCCAACCTTCCGCTCTTTGGCCCTGTTTGTTACAGTCCACGGTATTCTCAAGTACACAGGAGTTTCAGATTCGAGTCAGGTGTTTGTCTCGTGCAGTTCCACAGATTATTCATCCTGTTCCCAGGCATCTTCCTGATAACTGCCACAAAGTCCTACTTAACCATATCAGCATTTCTACTGTAGAGTACCACACTACTTCTATGTTACCAAGGGGGTAAAGCCGTATCTACGTAGTGCCCTATTGGCAAGGCGATGTGCTGAGGAGCTCTTCTGGAGTAAAGAATGTGAGCTAGTTTAAAATAAGCAAACAAACAAAAATCTCTCTGGTTGCTACAGCCAAATCCACAGCAGTGGCTTGCCAGGATACCAACACAAAATAGAAAAGGAAATTTTTCTTCTCACACGATGATGAAGCTAGATTGACAGTTTGAAGTTGGCTTTGTCAGTTCCTGTCCTCCCTGAAGCCCAGCCTTTAACACACGGCGCTTAACGTGTATCCACTCTACCCACATTTCTTCTCCCTTTGCCTTCTCCCTCCCTATCAGGACTGTAATAATACACAGAGTGAATAACCACAACAATGAAAATCAAAAAACAAACAAGAGACAGCTCCTTGCCTGGTGGAAAGAGACTGGAGACACTTCAAAGAAAACCAGCGTGTTCCACGAAGGCACTAATGACTTGACGATTTGCTGTGGCTGAAAGTGTTCTGAGGAGGAAGAAAACATACTCTGGTTAAGATATGAGCTGGAACTCACTAAAACTGCCATTTTTCTCTGACTTCATGACATTGCTACTGGCAAGACACCTGGGTATAAGGGATGGAGCTCAGAGCAAGGGCTTGGTGAGGAATCAGTGGACTTGTGTTGCTGGAAAGGGAAGTTAAATCCCCACCAATTTAGAATTCCAAGCACAGTTACTGGCATCGCTTCCATCCTGCCTCTGCTCTTGGCCCTTGCAAAAAAAGGGAAGAAAAGGATGTTTCTTTTTCTGCTGTCACCCATTACCATTGTCTGCAAAGCCTACTACAACCCATTTCTGAGGTGGAAATGTTACTTATACATCAGCTTCTCCGGACAAAGGAGAAACTCTTTATCTCCCTTCTACTGATTAAGGAGAGAGTTGTTGTGAGGGGAGCATAAGCTTCATCTTTTTCATCTGTCTGAGGCTGAGCTCGGAGCTCTTACCATCTGTGCTATACAGGTCCAGCGTTCCCCCGTCGCTTTTCTCCCAGGGTGGGACAAGGTACAGGATGAAAGCAATTCTCCGACCTTCCAGCTCATCATCGTGGCACAGCAAGACATCTGAAATTACACACGTTTTGCTGCTGTGGTGCCTTTCCAGTACATGCATGATTCATTCCCACAACTGCTTCTCAGCTTTGTCCCCACAAGGATACAACAAGAAAAAACACGCCCTTGCCAAGAACTGCATTTTCACTCGTCAGCACCACCAGCCCACGATTTGCAAGATTAACTTCTGTGGGATTGCAGTAAAATTGCCAGGTTAGCCCACTCTGAGGGTACAGGCAGTTACATCTCGTCATCCACCCCTCCCAGGCTGCCACTTGGCACAGCGGACAGAGATTCCTGACTTAAATAACGACTCAAGCTCTGACTCCTAAATAGAGAGCTGCCCTTTGAGTAAGTTTGTTGCTGGAATAGAGGGGAGGGGGAACCCTGGGAACAGAAAAGCTGGACCAACAACTGGTTGTGCAAAAGACTTAAAAAGTAGAGCTGACAGCATTAAACGTTTTCCCCCTTCCTACAGTGATTTTTCATGGCTAAAACTGTAGGTGCAATTGTAACCTGGACTCACCAAGGTGACGTTTTAGCATCAGACTTCACAAACTCAACTGTAGCATCTGGAAGCTGAAGACATCACCCTTTTGCATGGAAGCAGGCCTGCAAACATGGGCCAAACACCTCTGAAAAAGGGGGGGGCTTGCAACAGCACTGGGCCCAGATAATGCCATCAGCAAAGGAACTACAGCAACAGTTTTTCCATAACTTGTACTTCATTTTCTGAAACTTTGATTTGCTGCTGATAGTTTCTAGGGCCCTCTGGGGTAGGTAATGTAATTAGGTATTCTGTAGATGTTTCGTTTGTTACACACTCACAGAAGCTTTAGGGTAAGGATCGCTTATAGACTGACCAGTATATTCATATTTAGCACAGGAGATGTCAATAGTTGGCTCCAGCTCTATCTGGGTCACAGCAGAAAGCCACGCTCGGAATTCTTCACACAGAGCATGCCTGAGAATATAAGCACATGGTAAGCGTCCTCCCGTGTTATAAAACATATCACCATAGCCTAACTAATTTATTATCTCCTTTCCAGCAATTTAAACAGTTAAAGGTGCTCTTGGTGCCAGTGAAAGTGTATTCCGGTAGAACCACACAGGAACTGGCCATGAAAACAGCCCAGTGTTCACAACATTGCTGACAATAACCAGCAGCGACTGTGAAATCAGTTGTAAAGGGAACAGGTCAACATTTCAGAAGTGAACAGCTACCCGAGGGCTGAATCAGATCGCACCACTCGGGGGGAAAACGGTTAACTGACTTGAGAGCCACGACGTGCGTGGAGTGGATTCAGCTCTTCAGGGCCGGTTTCTGGCCCGACCAGAAGGTGGCCGAGCACCAGCTGGCCCACCCCGCAGCCCTCGCCTTCCCAGGGGAGCCAGCCAGGGCTCTTCCCCTCCCCGAGCCGGCGCTTTACCTCAGCGCGGCGATGTGGGGCTCCGGCCTTCCCCTCAGCTCCTCCGACTGCGGCGGCCCATGGAAGAGAAGAAGGGACGGGGGTTAAGGCGGCGCGGCCCAGCTCGGCT
>NW_009597428.1:0-50275 GCF_000690535.1 Cariama cristata
GGGCTGACCCACCCTGACCCCCCTCACCACAAGGCCCAAGCCACCCTGACCCTCCTCGCCGTGGGGCTGAGGTTACCTACAACTGGCCATAACTTCAACCTTGTTTTCTGCTAAGATTACATAGTTGCCAAATCATCTCCCTCTTGTCGCAAGGTGAATGATTTTTATTTAACTGGCTGAATTATTTCAAGGTAAATATTTTACTTGCAGCTGACTTGGTAAAACTTCTATAATTTCCACTTGCCAAGGACAGTGCAGGAGAAAGCTCAGGATATTCAGTGACAACAGCTTTCTCAATCGTTTCAGTTCATCCTGGATGGTTTTGCTGATACCAATGTAGCAATTCAGTAGAAAAAAACAGAGCTAGAATAAAGAATTTACCAAAGTGCCTAATTACATTCCTCCTTAAGCTTTGCTGAGAAACAAAATAAAGTTTGCTGGTTCCTTACTTCCCAAAATGAAGACTGAATTAATGGGGAAGCCACAAACTGGCTTCTCATTCTCGTCACACTCCACAACTGCACGTAGCAAAATCATCAGCAGACAGGAGGAAACCCACAGTGGTGCCGTTCTGCAGCAACTGCTGGAATTACACTGGGATGTGCCCTAAAAATCTTATGATCTCTTTGTTCAGGGCATGCAGTCACAGTCTTTCCTTTTGTTCCAGAAAAATAAGTCCTTAGTATGTGATGGGGAAGATATTATCCTGATAGGACTCCAAAGTAGTTACTACAAATAAATTTGTGGAATTGCAAACAGATTGATGGAATTATTCTGTTTTATTTCAGCAGACTACAAAAACGAGTTTAGAAATCATCTGTTCTTTTTCTAATATCTTTTTCCAAGATACAGATCTGAAAATGTAGTTCTCGATCCCACTTCAAATACTATAATTGCAAATGGAAGATTAAAGATAAAAAGACTAATAAACCATGTTAGTCAAGAAAGATTATATGTATCTAATAACATATAACTCTTTGTTGGTCCCTTACAGTAGTGAGCTGTGATATGACAGAAATATAGGATCATGCATGTAAAAATATATTTTTATTGAAGTCCAACAGACAAAGTACTGATCTAAAGAGAAATTATTTAATACTCGATAAAGGCTCTCTTGCACAGCTGTTGACCCTAATTCTCTGTAAAATTTCATCACTCTGAAAAATCTCCCTGCTATTTCAGACTATCACCTTTTTCCACTTCCAAGTTTTTACATGATATCCGTTGAAACTATCCAGGACCTTGCCCTGTAACTCACATGTATAGGGGCATCAGTGTTAACACCGGGTATCTTAAAATTCTTTGTGAGCTTCTGTTCATGACTGATTTAGAACAACATAAATATCAGTAATGGTATGTGCAGGTATTATCTTTTGCTGAAAAGAAGTATCACCTCTGATATCTAGAACGAACAAATGTCCTCCATATCCATCATTAATTAAGCCCAAGGACTCAAAATATAACTATATTTTTTAAATCATCTGATGATCAAATAGAAAAAAAATCTTTGATATCTCTATTATTGCTAGTGTCATTTGTTCGAAAGCGTTGTCAAAGTTATTAGTATTTAATGCAGTTTTTCAATTCCACCACATTTCAGCTTCTGTATTACAGAGCAGATGTTTGAGACATCATTCCCCTGATTTGGTGAAATGAGGATCCATCCTGGAACATTTGCAACCACTGACAAGAGCTTCTAACTTAGCTAAAACATCCGCTTCTATTAGCCAGAGCGGCTGCGGGATGATTAACCTGTATTTGTGGCCTAGCTACCACAGGCTGAGGACAGCATACCACCCTGACTCAGTAATTTTATATTCCCTTTGGCCACAAAAGCTCATCCTTGATGTCAGCATTTACGCTGCTAAAATCCCTATATTTATAGGTAAAAGCTTTTCAGCAGGCATTTAGTCTTGCACACTTGGATTTTAACTCTAGGCTCTATATACTAAACTTGAATCCACACTTCTGATGTTTTTCAAGCTTCTTCATAAGCTATAGACCTGGCGAGAGCACTTCGTGCACTTACAACCATTCATAACACGTGCTCCAGTAAGTACATCTCTAGCTTGACAATGTAGGAACTGCCACGTAGTGTTTAACGGCTGCTGTGCTGCTAAGAGTTTGGCTGTTATATTTCCTTTCTTTATCATTAATTTGTGATGACTAGTGCTGCCCGTGAGGTATGGGGTTTTCATATCCAATGTTTTTAAATATCTTTGTTTTGTAATAGGCCATAAATATTTCCTTCCTGGAATGCAAAACCTTATTCCAATGGAGGACAAAACAAAGCAAGTTCAAAGTACCTCAGAAATCAGGGTCTGCTGCTTCATTAAATATTTTTGCTTATTCTACTCATTTTTAGGTGTTTTGAGTTCAGTACTGGGATATGAATCATGTGTTGTGTTTACCAGACTTTTTATTTCATTTTGTGACATAATATAGACTGTCAGCTCCAGGACACCAGGGATTACAGATATTTCACCTTTCCGAACTTTGGGCTGTAGTTTCCTTCCCCCCTCACTTTGCTTCCTCTTTAATTTTAATAGTCTCACAGTAATAAGATTATTAGTTGTTCTTGATAGAGGCTTCAGATAAAGAACACAATTACACTATGTTTTGTTACGATTGTTTTATTTATGTCTGTTTAGGAGGATTTTTTTTGCCAAGAATTGGTTAATTGTGAAGCTACCTCCAGTTATCTATCTAAGCAATATTTCTTGAGCCGTGTCTTTCTCAAAGAAAATCTCATTTTTAACATGCTCCTCCACAGTGAGTTACTACTGGAATGTACATAATTTCATATAATTAGACTTAGTCCTTCAAGAGGAATGGAGAGGGGAAAACATGAATATGTGAGGAAAAAGTTTCAACCCATAAATCAGTTTTTCTTCTATGTCTCCTTTTCATGGGAGAAATAAATACATCCACTAGCAAGACTGCTGCTTGATTAACTGTGCCTGAGTCTGGGACCATACTTGGGGCAACTTGTAGCATCTTTCTTGTGAGGAGGATAAAGAAGTAATTCCATCAAATCTTTCCCCCTTGGTCTCATGACAATCATCCTCCCAAATGAATTATTCTAACCGTCTTTATGAACGGCATCCACTGTTATCTTTTTTTCACTGCTTCATGTGGCTGCCCTGTGCTCTTAATGCCTAAATCATAGAATCTTGTCTAGTCTGCAAACATGGTCTCTCTTATTGCATCTCTCTACATTTTTCAGACCCCAGGACTGTCTGGAATCCAAATTTATGTAAAATGGGGGAATCTTGAAAACTTTTGTTCTGCATTAGAGGATATTGTATGTTTATAAATATGGTGTGGAAAGCAGATGAACATATATTAGGAAAGTTCTGTGTCCCCCAGCTAGCCTTTTAATTGAATGTTGCAGTCTAAGGACTGTAATCACCATTTTATTTATAACTGTTGTGTTATTGGCTTTTATTAAGAAGAATGCATGACTGACCTCTCTCTGCGATACTGCTGTCGAAAATTTCATTAACTCAGCTTGAGCAGGAGTAAATAATTTCAGCATATACTATACATTGTCCTCTGTGCCATGCCCATCCTAATAGTACGTGGATCTGTTCTGGCATTCAGGTTTGGCAGTTTGCCTGGAGCTGTAGAGGTTCAACATTTTACCACTGGAAGTCTGCCCCTTGTTAATCAAGGTAAGGGTCATTACACTGGAATTTAACCACCTACTCTATAAAGATGACTGACAAATAAGATTACTTCTTGTGATGACTTTGGTTTGGTTTGGTTTCAGTCTGAGTCAGACAATACTCAAACTTTTGTAACAAGGAGCCCCTGATACTTAGCAGCCACTCAGAGAAATCCACGTCTGTAGCTTCATTGCTATCAACAAGGAATGTCCAGATTAAAGTATTCTGCATCGTCTGTGATCAATAATGTCAGGGTTGAATCACCAGATTCTGTTGTAGAAACAGAAGATGCTTACTCTAAACAGAATGTTCCACGAAAAAAAGGTATTTGGGGCAAACTGAGCAGGATTTTCCCCATGACACATTTTCAATGTCTGCATAGCCTGGTCCAATGACATGAAGAGATATCCAAGTTCTTAACAAGATAGTTCTGCATAAATATCTGAATATCTGAGTATCTAAATATCTGAATAAATGTCATATTAGTATTACTATCCACATAGGACTCTATTTGAAAACACATCTTCTATTTAATCAGGAAAATCTTCAACTTATCCAAGTCCTGGCACTCTGGAGCAATTCTGATAAATAGTGCGAAAGATAGTTGCATTTTACCGTATATATCCAATATAGTTTGTTTGAAAATACTAGTGTGAATAAATTAACTATGTCTTTCAGACATTTTTCACACAGTTTTTTGAATCTTTGCAAAAAGATTTAGAAGTTGTTTGGAGCAGTGTCTATCTACAGCCATAAACTTGAAAAAGAGGACTCCAACATAAAGTACTGTCATGTCAAATGGATCATTTGGCTAAAGGATTTGAGAAAATGACAACACACTATCGTGCCTGGGCAAAGTTTAGGTCTGTATTTCTTCAAACAGATAGACTTAGTATTTAGAAGAGATTAATTTGAGCCTTCATTATAATGCAACTCATTTGAGAATTCAGTCGTTTGTTGTTATGCTTCTAGTTATTATTTAATAGCAGTTGTGGAAAATCCACTAGTGACTCACTGAAAAGACCTCTGCTTTCAAATGTCTGTGAAACACCTTATTCTTCATTCCTTAGGTAAACAGGACAGAGGAGTTCCCTGCCTCAATTGTCTCTCCATTTTTTAATAATCTAAAAATATTGTCTGAGTTTCAGACTCAGACTTGAGTCATAGTTTTATGTGACTCAAATAACCATCAACCAAGTCTTATCAAATCACAGAACAGTTTCAATTCTCTTAGGTTAAAGTGGGCACAATAATAAATAATCCTGCGTGTTAGCTTTGGCAACCTAACTACTCATTTTGTGTTCCCAGGCATTTTATAACTCTCATAGACATGGTGCTCACTAATATATCTAAATTCCATAAGGAAAGAATTAAGAACAGCCCATTTTGAACACTTCATCCTCTTACAAAGCCTTTGTAGATAGCATTTTCAAGAAATTTTTAGTCAGTCACTTTGACATTTTTTTTTCTTGTCAATTAAATGTGATAAGTATAGGAATCAATAGAG
The DNA here is from genome assembly GCF_000690535.1 of Cariama cristata. Taxonomy (NCBI): domain Eukaryota; kingdom Metazoa; phylum Chordata; class Aves; order Cariamiformes; family Cariamidae; genus Cariama; species Cariama cristata. Next base: position 5,176 of record NW_009597428.1, read on the forward strand.
TGCCTGGCATAGAATTTAAAGGAAGAAACCTACCAACGGCGTATGTATTTTGGGTTGTCAACTTGATATTTATTTGGGGCTGACAAACCAACACACTGTGATTATATAGAGATTGGATTGGGAAACGATTAGCAGTGGATACTCTTTTGTCAGATTTATTGGTTGAAGAATTAATTTGCAAAATTCATCTGAGCGTCATGCACTAGAATTTGGACCTTCAAATCTGTGACCATCTTTAGTGAGTTTGCTGATATTACTGATCTGCAAATTAATATTTATTGATGATTTCACCAATATTTTGGGGATCCTCCTCTATATACATACAATTGAATTTTCATTGACCTGGATATGAGGACTAAATTGAGGTGCTTAACAAACTGCCAGAAATGTATGCACTGAAATTGACAGGTAACTTTTAAGTTTGGGACAAGTCTTTCTGAATTTTACTGTATACCCTGCAAGAAACTGCTTTGTTTGGTAACAGATATGTATGGAGGATCAATCATCTAATGTTTGTGAAACACTTTGAAGTTAGAAGACTAATTTTTAGAATTTTATCATTGACTCACTACTATGAAATCTGAGAAAACTCAGAGCTAAAAAAACATTTGAGACAAATATTTTGTTCACCAAAAAATACAATTCCAATGCACCTGAAAATATTCATAAATCTGAACTGGGCGGAAGAAACATGATTAAGACTAGACCCACAAAAATCAGCAAACCAAGAGTAGTGTGCTGAGTGTTGTTTCTCAGCGATTCAGATCTTAAGATACTTGGGTTCCTTCTGAAAGACCTTCCAATGACCTGGATCAATAACAGCCATCATTCAAAGAAGTGCAGAAACATAGGTTAATTTAGGTTGGAAGGGACCTTCAGAGGTCATATGGGCAATCCCTTGCTCATGTTTTATTAGACCATTTTGCCTAGAGACTTGACTATTCAAATTTTGAACACCTCCAGGGATGAAGATCCAAAACCTCTCTGGGCAGCTCATTCAAATATTTACCTCCCTTATGATAAAGAAAATTTTCCTGATATCCTGGAATGTTCCAGTTTGTGTTCATTGCTTCGTCCTTTCTCTGTGCACGTCCAAGAAGAGTCTGTCTCCATCTTCTCTGCATTTTCTTGTCACATACTTATAGGAAGCAGTAAGGTTTCCCCTTTGCCTTCTCTTCTCCAGCATGAACAAATCCAGCTTTCTAAGCCTTTCCTCCTATATCATGTGTTCTGGCCCCTGACCATCTTGGTAGCCTCTTCTGTGTACTAGGGAGTCCAAACCTGGACACATCACTCCAGATGTGCCCTCACAAGAGCCAAACAGAGGGGGTGATCACTTCCCTGGATCTTATGTTGGTACTTACTAATACTACCCATGGGTTTTAAACTAGTTTTGCTTAAGCCTTAGCTCTCATTAAAGATACATGAAATGTGGTTTTTTGTTCCTTCTGACAAGAAAGACAAACAAAAAACTTCAGATCAAATCATTCTTTTTTTTAATTTTTCTTGTTCTGACTGAAAAAAAAAAAATCAGTTATTCACACAGCTTTAGAAAAAAACCACACATTTATCTGGTGCACAGCACATCATGTATCCTATAATTTAACTTACAGTTTGTTTAGCCACATGGGTTTTTTTGTCATGTCAGCTTTGAATGGGAAATTGATCTTTTCTTCCTGTTGTTTATTCTTTTCCTGTAAATGATAATGAAGCAATGCAACTAAAATTGCACAATAAGGTAAAACTGTACTTATGTTTTGATAATGTTAGAGGACAATGTGCACTTCTGGAATTGGTTTTCTGCTACCGCTGAGGTAGTAGTGGCAAAAATCTACAGTCATGTCAGCTTTGATTCTGTTAAGTTAGTTCACGTTCTTTCTGCCTTTTGGATTTGGAAGGTAAACAGCCTATTGTATAAGAGTAAGAGTGAACTCTGCAAGAATAAATCTTCACTCAGAAATAAATGGCTCAATATGCTGAAGCAGCCAAAAGAAGTCAACAAAATTTTGAGAACATGAATATTGGAGAGCATAATTTTGCCACTATATAAAACCTTCCCATGATCAGTTCTTGAGTACTTTGTGCAGTTTTGTTCTCCAAATCTCACAAAAGATATAATGACAGTGAAGAAAGTACCCAGAAAGGCAATTTAAATTATTAAGTGAATGGACTAGCTACCAAATCAGGAGTTTGGAGAAGAGGAGATCAAGAACTTGCTGTAACTAAGATTTGCGAAATCATGAAGGTGAATCATAAGCTGAATGCAGAGCTGTTATGTACCAAATCCTACAGTATGAGAACTAGGGGTCACTGAATCAGGCTTGCAGGAGTCTGATCTAAGACACAGAAATTATAACATCTCTTACAGAGTGGTAAGTGAATATCTGGAACTTGCTATTACAGAAGATTGTGAAAGCAACCAGCATCAGTCAAAAACTCATCACACTCGTATTCTCCCTGGACATTGTCTGTTATTACCATTGCTAAGAGACAGAATACTGAGCTGGATGGATCGTTTAGTCATTTGTATGTTAAATGGAGAAACTAAAGCAATTCAGCAAAACTGAATGAAAGTATGTGTATTTAATGGTACAATCAGAGTTTTGTGCTCTGGGAATTAGGTAGTCTGTGAGACAGGATTAAAAACTGGATTGATCCCTTCTCACACAAAGGCAGGAGGAACTGATTCAGCCCTTTAGTACAGCAGCAAGGGCATTTATCTGGGATGTGAGCGAGCACCAAGTTCCTACTTTGCTAGGTGCATGGATGTGAAATTTTGACTCCTTGTCAAATTCCCTAATAACCAAAAGTAGATCTGTCGTGTTGTGATTTCCTTTTCAGTCTGAAGACTTCCAGTTTCTGGAAGTCCTCTGGATTAATACTACATAGAAACAACACTTACTCTTTTTGTGCAAGTGTAAGTCAGAAGTTGATACATGTGATATTTCCTAAACAGGTTAAAAAAAAAGTGGCAAAAAATATTTAATTCAGAGTTATTTGAATAGTTTCAAATAATTCTTTATAGAAAAGCAACTTTCAGAGAAAATCTTGATGTTTTATAGTATTTTAGGTTTTTTTAGAAAAAACTAAATGCTCTTGCTTCAAAGTTCCTCTTTCCTCATCCAGGACTAAAGGAAAACAAAAATGCACAAGCCTTATTTCTAAACATTTATGCAAGTGTGAAATTTAAATAGTCTTGTTATTTGGTAGTAATAGAAGTATTTTTCATAGTCAGAGTTTTCCATGTCAGTTTTGAACAGGTTTTATAAATTATTTTGCATTGAAAAGAAATAAACCAAGAGCAAAACCTAATGCATAAGCCCTGTGAAACTTCCAGTGAACATTTGTCATGGTTTGCTTTCAGTCAGGAAATTCCATTTTATATGCTAAGGGAACCAAAGGACATACAGTGCCAGATTTTTTAATTAACTTGAAAGATTCTGACACAACCATGGGCAGATATTTTCTGACCTGTTTATATAGTAAATTGCACTTCACATCTGGCTAGTGAAAAATGCACTAAACAAACAGGAGGGCACTGAAACTGTAGGAGTATGTGACTTTAAATCTTCCCAAGACCTTGGTCTGACTGTGTCATGACTGTGCTGATATCATGATCACTTTCAGCATAGAAGCTACAAAGAGAAGATGCTCTAACTGTTTTAAAACAGTCAGGGATAGAATCTATTGTGATTTAATCCTTATGTCATTTTAGTGAGTTTTTTAATGGTTATGAATCTACCACCTCTCTGGGCAACCTGTTCCTGTGTTTCACCACACTCATCTTAAAAAATGTCATCTTTATATCTAGTCTGAATCAACCCTCTTTTAGTTTAAGAGTTTTTTTTTTTAAAAAAAAACAAACTCTTTTTGCCCTTTGCCCTGTCACAACAGATCCTACTAAAAAGTCTGTCCCTATCTTTCTTATAAGCCCCCTTTAAGTATTGAAAGGCTGCAATAAAGTCTCCCCAGAGCCTTCTCTTCAAGCTGAACGACCCCAGCTCTATCAGCCTGTCCTCATAGGAGAGGTGCTCCATCATTCTGATCATTTTTAGTCTGGGCAACTGGGTCTAGGTGGCCCTGCTTGAGCAGGGAAGTTGGATAAGATGACCTCCAGAAGTCCCTTCCAACCTCTAAGCTATTGAAGTTTAGTTTTTCAGCATGAATATGAACAAGCATTTCTAACAAAGGTCACAGCCTCGGTAAATTTTCTTCTCTTAACCGATAATATTTCTAATTTTACTTTTCCATAATCCTTTAACCCCACTAACTGGTTTGAATTACCAGCAGACAGTCTTTATCGCTGCAGTGAATCAGAGCACACTGCCTGCTGAGGAAAGAGGAAGAAGTTAGTGAAATATGCCACTTCTTGGTAGCTGCTAGTACAAAAAAGAAAATGTTGAATGCCAAGGCTAGGAAACACATGACTGGAACTTTTCAGCAGACCTAATAACAGAGATACCGTTACAAGAAATTAATTTTTAAGGACTTGTAAAAAACATTGCAGAAATTCCTGCCTTTCATTCTCATTTCAGCCCACAGCCACCATGTTCCAAATGCTCAGTGTTTAAATCGCATGACAGGGAGACTGAGTATGTTTTACCAGGGACTCTGTGGGAGAAAGCTTCATCATTTTCTCCCCATCCCATGTATTTGCAGTTGAATGCCGATCATTGTGTGCTAGGTCTCGTGAAAAGGAGGAATGGAAGCTGTTATCTTTTTCTGAAAGTGAATACAGAAGGGCACCTATACAGCAGAGGCCAGGGTGAAAGGGAAGAATGTCAGAGAATGGCAGGAAGAGAAATGAGGAAATCTGTAGTAAGGACTGAAAATATTCTGTTAACATTATTCATATAGAGAACTGTTAGTGTGCAAGATATGTTATGGCATTAGATAGGCTAAGAAGATGTTCAAAATATTGAAATTACATATCTAGATAACTTAGTCTGAATCATACTGAAGTTAATTTACGTTTGCAAACTGTATTGACTGGTTAATTTTTCTGTATCAGTTTCTGACCAGTACTTCACAGTAACTGAAGATCCACTAATATGATGAAGACATTGATCAGTAAATTGGAATATGAGAATCCACTAAAGATAGATTTCAGTGACAGCCAACATATGGAACCCCCCTGTTTTTTTTGTTTACCAAGACTAATTCATACTCAAAAATCTGTAGTGTATGGAAGCTGACTATGTCTTAAGTGTCACACATAAGCATACTCACTAAAATGTTTTGAAAATATTTAATATTGATATTTGTTTACTGATATTAAGGTATAGAAACACAGAATAACACCGCCTGGAAGAGACTTCAGGAGGTCTCTGGTCCAACCTCCTGCTCACAGCAGGGTCAGCTCTGAGGTCAGGTCAGGTTGCTCAGGGCTTCATCCAGTCAGGTCTTGAAAACCTCCAAGGACGGAGACTGCACAACCTCTCTGGGCAAGGTTTCTCCTTATATCCAGACTGAACATCTCTTGTTTTAGTTAATGCCCACTGTCTCTCACCCTCTTGCCCTCCAGCACAGTCACATGCCCGGTTACAGCTCCTCAAAGACCTCCCCATAGACACCGGGAGCTGCTGTTGGACCCCGCTGAAGCCATCTCTGCTCCAGGCTGAACAGGCTCAGCTCCTCCAGCCTCTCCTCACAGGGCAGGTGCTCCAGCTCCCACCACCTCGGTGGCCTCCTCTGAATTTGATCTATATGGGTGAGTGAGTTTTCTAATTAAATGTCCGGCCACTTGTATATTGTATTTCTTTGCAATGGAAGAAGAGGATACATTTATTTCTGTGCCACTAACCCTTATAATTAAAAACATACACTTTGCTAAGTAGTACTAGGAATTTTCTTAAATCCTCCTTTAGTAATCTCTTACCAGTAATGCAGACCTTAATTTTAAGCTTACCACTTGCTGGTAGTACTTCCTATAAAACTGTATGCATCAGACATCTAGTTTTTTTCCCTCTTACTCTCAAGAGCTTTTGCAATAGAGTTGAGAAACTGCTTTTTAAAAAGTCCAGCTGTATAAACAACATGAATGTGGTTGGCAAGCAAAAGCCAGGGCTTTAAAAATTATACTTCCTTTCCTAAATATTTTTAAAATATATGGTTTTACTCCTAAAACTCCTTACAAATCAAAAATTTACACTAAGCTTCGCTTAAAGCATGTTTCTTCCATACATTTCTGTGAAGGACAAGCACCTGTCCTTAGGGTTTGTGATGCTGTCTCTTTTGGGTAATTTCAGTGCAACTTTTTTATTCATTTGATGTTATTCTGAACTATTTGTGTGCATATATGGGGGGCCTTGATCCTGAAAAGAAAAATGAGGTAGACATTCAGGTAGAAATCCCAGTAGGTATTGACTTAGAAAAAGAAAAGGCATCAGGCATATGGTTCAATTAGGCTGTATTTTTAATTATTGATGCATATGACAAGTGTCAGGTAATACCTCATTCAATATAGATCATTATCTGGTGAACAGTGGTCACAACTCCCGTATTTTTCACTGGCACTGAAGCAAAGATTTCTCTCCTCTCCTCAAAATCCACATCATTAGCCTACTCTGTTCCTCTGCTGCATTTCTTCTTACTATACTTAGGATGACAAAGGCTTTCATCAGTCAGGTACTAGAGCCAGCACTGGTTTGAAATGTCCTTGTTCTGATTTGTTATTACTTAAGAAGTATAGAAGATATAGTGCTCTTAAGTAGTGATCAATAGAAAACTGAGTCAGAAATTATGAGGAATCTTCATTAGCAATAGTAAATGTGTTAACATACATCAGAGAAAAGAGCTTGTGGAGACAGGAGAAGGATATGTGTGTTTCTGTTAGGCTCGTACCTCCAAATTTCATCAATAATTAGTCTGAACCAAAACATCTCAGAGGATGTTACATTACTTTTTATTTCACATTCCTAAAGGGGCCATTTGTCCTTCCTGAAGGTGTAGAATCCACAAATTTAAAGCTCAAACTCCACTTAGGCCTTTAACGTGCAAAATTTCTGTTTCACCCAAATAATTTATTTAAATCCTTCAGTGTCCAAACTTTTAGAAAGAAACGTTGAATCACTATATAAATAAAACATCAAATAATTTTTTTTTTCCTAATGCTTATTTTTATTACATCTGCAATGAACTGTGTCTTTCTATGAACAATGACTACCCATTCATAGTGGAGGTCTTAAAATTTGAGAATAAAGTTGCTATAGCATATTACTGAAACAGTGAATTTACAGACAGGGAACATATTTTGCCATGATGGAAGAGCTAAAATTAAGATGTTTTAAAGACTTATTATATGTATTTCTGGGTTGACATGAGAAATAAATACATCAAAACATACCAAGACCTAATTATGAGTCTCAGAGAGCCGCAGTGCTGCTGAGGTAGTCTTCAAATATATTCTTGTGAGTGTTTTCAAACGTAAACATCAGGATTTAAAAAATAGAAATATAAAGTGGTGGATGTCTCAAAAAAACAAATTTAGAAAACTAAGTTTTTACCTCTGAACTGGATTCCTGGGGTTTCATTTTCCATTTTTTGTACCATTGACCGGCTCCTTCCCATTAGGAACAAAATTATGTTGGCTAGACACGAACTCATTGTTTGCCTACAGTTTACTAGCGATAGAGATAACTGGATATTTTGTACTTGATGTGAACAATCAATGAATCCTTACAATGGAAGAAGGCTCTGAGGAGATAGATAAAGGTGATGTGTTCGTGAATCTCAGGGAAGAATATGAGGGACAGGCCATGGGTGTTGCAAAGAAAGCTGAGCTTGTATCAACACAAATGGAACTGGAGGCTACATCTGCTGAGTGGATCAGCGAGCTGTGTAAATGTTTATCCCTGACTTAATCAAGAGTGCAAAATATATTCCTGAGTTAGCCAGAGCAGCATGGGGGGTGTATGTGTAGGGGCAGTGTATATGTGGCTCAGCCCCACGCTGAGTATAAAAACCAGCCAAAGAACTTGAAAGTGAACAAGAGTCTTGAGCTGGCTTCAACCTATGTGTTATTTTCTGGGGACTGTGGACACCCAGTGTCATTACAGTGGGCATATAATAGAGACAGGTAATCACATTTGTATGGTGATTCAGCTGTATGTTACAGCTGCTATACTCTGCTAGATGTAGTTTGTACTTACACTGAGATTTAAATACATTGCCGTATCACTGCATTACACTGTGCTGAAACAAAATTCCATGTAACTTCAATTAATTTCAAGTATGTAAACTTTTTATTGAGCGTTGAACCCTACATGTGTGAAATATCTGAAAAAGCCTGATCAGAGAGTATTGGACTTTGTCAATTGGGTACCACAGTTTACAAAGTAATAAAGTAACCATAATGAAAGAATAAAGTACTTCTACAATCTCAGAACATAATGGCTGCAGTCATTCTTCAAATAATTGTATCTTTTTTTTTACAGGTTCCATCTCTTTCTTTCGAGAATCAATAAAACTCAGTTACAGTGATTACTGTAGATATCTTCCTCAAACAGTTAGTGCAGCCTGGCTACAGGAACGCTATCCTGATTGCAACAAGAAGCACAAGTGAGCAGGTCTTGAGCAGATTAGCATCTAATGACATACCAGTGCATATGCAAAAAAATTCAGTTAAAAAGGCAACAACTGCCGAGTTATAACAGATAGTTTAGCATTCTACCTTTAGGCTGAAGCACAAAAAGTTGTGGATAGCTCATATAGAAGCCAGCTCCAGTCCTGGAGAGCGTTCAGAGTAGTAAGGAGGAGCAGAGCACGGTCTGACCTCGATGGGAGTTTGCAGCTGCTGCTTTGCCTGGAGCAGGTGACTGGGGCACTCTCACTTCTCTATGGGGCAGTTTTCCTGAATCCGACGAGTTTCTACCTATGCAGGAGTTGCTTGGGCAGAGAAAACTTGGATTCTTGCATCTCTTTGAGGCATTTTCTGTCTTTCAGCTTGAGGTTCCTCCCTGTTCCCTGTTACGCCAAGGCCAGATGCAGCTGTTGAGCAGGAGCACTGTCCTGGTAGGGACTGCAGCCTTTCTGCTGCAGAGCTGCCACCTTGCACAGCAACACAACAAACCTCTGCAACATGATGGCTCCTGGTTTGTTCAGACATCAGCAGAAAATGGGCCCAAAGTTCAGCTCTAGAACAGGTCACCTAAACTGAAGTATCTCTGTGTACACCAGATGATGGGGCTCCACTACAGTCAGCTCCATTACAGTCAGCAGAGCCCAGCTGTGAGGGACTCAGCATAGCAACCTGAAGAAAGACATCTAGTGCCATTTGATATGCGGGAAGAACCCAAGAGATCTGCATGAGACTGTTGAATATGACATAGGACTGATGAAAGCTCTCTGTCCTTCAAACAACATTAGATATCTATATGTGGGCAACTGAAATAATCCCAAGGTGTCTACCTCTGTAAGCTAAACTGCTGTCTAGGGTTTAGTGAGTGTATCAACTTCATTGTTGTAATGAGAGTTTAGACGCTCAGCACCCAGGAAGGTGCCCAAATTTAGTTCTTTTAATCTACCGCTGAGTCTTACCTTGGAGCTCAGTGAATAGAGAAGAAAGGTAGTGCTGATCAGCAGCTCCCAGTGTGGCAGCAGCCCCCAGGTCCTGCCCAGCGCATGTGGGTGCTGTGCTGTAAGCTGTCTTGTGCTGTAGGCAGACAGCAGAACCACGGTGCCCTTTGTCTCTGTATGACCTAGTGGTCCACTGGGTCTGCAGGGACTCATTCAGACAAAACCCATTGCCTCTTGGAAACATATTTATATGTTTCTTGCTTCTGGCACTGGAAGTTACTGAACACCTCTGGACACCCCAATTGCATCTTTTTGCCAGCAAGTGGCACAGGGATGCTGCTGTTTTATAGGTTGGTGTAACAGCCTGTGCCATCCTGGCTGAAGAGGTCCTTGTGGAAACCATTCTCAGTTGTCTTTGACACCCTTCTTGTAACAGGTCCCGCAGATGGAGTCCCAGCTGGAGAGGCAGAGCCCGAGTGTGTGTTTTTAACTACTCTGGGACTCCATTTACCCAGCTGCACAATGGGTCTCAGAATACCATCCTTCTTCCCAGAGGAAGCTGACGTTCCACTTGAAATAAAATTTGTGGCAAGAAACATTAACAAATGGACCTATTGACTTTTGTTTATTTGTCTTAAGTGAAGTGTCTGCTGTTTCAGAGTCACAGAGCATTCACCACAGTCACTATGTAGTGCTATTTTGGGCACCAAACAGAGAGTGTAAATCAAAACATAACACCTTTCAATTATTTGCAGAAGCAAAATGTATGTTGAAACCGTATGGTTGGCATGATTCTTGTTTTCAAATAATTAGTACCTAAATGGTGCGTTAAGGCACTTCATTTCTCCTTGCCACATCTCCCATTCCTCTTTATCCATTTTTCCTTGAGGGGAAAACCAGCATGATTGTTCCAGTCTCTGCTGTGCCTGTGAAAATTACCACCAGTCCAGCTAACTTTATCCACACCCACAAGATGACAGGACTGCAGAAATTTTGCAGTGCTTGTTGAAATCTTACTATTCAGCAGTTTTTTGGGTTTCAGTGCTTTGAAAATGTAACTTTCCATGCTTGCTTGTTTGCACTGGGGTCAGCACAAGGTCTATGAACCACTACCTTCATTTACATCTCACTTCACAGGTTTTAACTCCTTTTTAGTTTAACTCAGACAGTCGCATCACTTGAGCCTGAGCCATAGATTTTATATCTTACACTGCCCAACACTGTCAGGCTTTGACATTGTCATTTATCATTACCAACTTTAAAAACTTCATTTGCTTGAGGCCTTAAAGGGTCAAGATATTAAAGTAAAAGCAACTTCAGAGGTCTGTACTTAGTTCCCAGCTCTGTCAAGGCTTTTTGTCTCCCCTTTAAAAAAAAATCACATGCTACATCTGTGAAGCTTTTTCTGAAAAAGAGGGGATACTGCTCATTTTCATTGACCCTTTTACGTGCTTGTTTGCACAGTCCTTCATGAGTGTTTCTTCAGTTTGTGTACAGAGGACATAAAAATCCATGCCTCAATATAGGCTTCTAGCCACTGGTGAAATATAAATAGCAATAAAATATGTAAGAAAATATATTGGATTATGTATATTTACATGGCCAGGGCTCTCAAAGGAATCAACTGAATGTACAGAAAACACGATTCAGCCGTGGTCTGCTCTCAGATGTCTCATTACACACAATCTTTCAGAAATTAATTTCTGGTTTAGCATTTTGATTTAGTCCCTATGATAAAATAGTTACAGACTCCGTGCTTTTTTTCTCTTTGTAAGTGTTTCTACTCACTTGCAGAATCTGTTCAAAATAATGAACTCTCTTTTTACCGGTTCTTTTCATTGTCTTATAATAGCAAAAGACTCGGCTTTATGCATCTCTTCTTACACATATCTAATAAGAGAAGTTGTTTTCAGAAAAGCTGCCTGTTTTATTTTTTTGCTATAATTACTTTATCCAATTTTTCATATATTCCTTGGAAACGCTTCAGGTCAGCTCTGTAAAAGGTACTGAAGGCAAAGGTTTTGAAAGAGTTTTTATTGTGAACTTCGAAGGACTTCAGAGCATCTGTGTAAAAAAAAAATCACAGGGTAGAAAGTGAAAAATCATTCTTCCCTACCCAATCTATCATTCTCTTTGTGAAAGATGAGTCTATTTACTACTGCTTTGACTACTGCAGCTTAAAAGTTTTGAAGAACAGGGCTCCACATCTCCTTGGAGCGTTGTTCGATAGGCTAACACTGTTCTTTAATTTTACTTTTGTACCTAGCTAAATAATTTTTTTCTGTTCCACATTTATATCATTCAAATATTGTCTCTGATTACTTGGTTTCACCTTTAATTACCAGTTAGCTAAACTATATTTATTAAGGCAACCCTGAAACCGCTTAGTAATAATTTGGGATCATACTCTCATAAAGTGTGATGGACTGATCATGTTTTCACAGTAACAGTTGGTTAGGAAATTAATTTCTCCAACATCAGAGCTGAGAAAGAGTAGTGGTATAAGGGCCTGACACAGAATAAAAAACTTTTAGTTAAGTCTGGCAAAGCACAGTGATATACAAATGTTGGTATACAATTGTTCTCCCTTAGGTACAAGAAAGCTAATTTCAGAGAACTTGGAATTCACAGGAACATTACCTGTGGAGTTTTAAGCTATTCATTTTACTGATAGATTTCTGAGATATGTTTGGTACTGCTCTGCAGAGCAGTGATGCTGACAGCTTCACGGTCTCAAGAAAGTATTCCTTACAGCCGCAAAACCCACGACAAGGCAGCACCACTGCTCCTAAGCTCCACACAAAGCAAGCAAAATTCACTGTAAACTCTGCTTACCACAAAACTGAGTACCCCAGCATTAATAAAAGCAATGCTGCAAGCATCAATAGAGAAATGTTGGAAGGAAAGAAATAAGACATATACATAATCTGGCCATCCGCATTAGCAAGGAGTGCAGCACAGTGAGAACATCGGCTATATGGATTCAGTGCTCATCCTGAAGCGCTTCAGGGGAGAGGACTTCTTAAGAAGGTGGCATAATGAACAGTCTTTATGCCACCACTGCCAAATAAAAAAGTCTCAGCACTGGTGATGGACAATGTAAAGGAGAATATACACTGTTTGAGCAGATGTTGTCTATCCCTAATTGATGCAACCATATTTAGCACTGGCTGAGATGGGCAGTGAGGTAGAAATAGCCTACAGAAATTCCTCTCAGCTTTATTTACTTTTGCTGTTTGTCACCATAAGACAGAAGGCTAATATTGTTTGAGTAACAAAATGAGCTTTTACACATTCAGCTTCACTGATTTTTGTCTTTTTCCTGTTTTGTTAACAAGGCAACATCCATGGCAGGGTAGTGTGTTCCAGAAAGTGTGTACCGGTGTCTGCCAGAAAGCTGCCAGAGATTTTCCATACAGGATCAGCCTCCATGAAAGAGGAAGGCGGATTTAGCAGAAACACCACCTCCCCTTGGACCCACACTTGTGGGCATGGGATATGATACAAGTCTTAGCAGCAGCTGAGATTGGAGTGACCCTGGGGAGACAGAAATCGTCTTTAAGCTTTGAAGTATAATCACACCCATGTCTGTCAAATGCCAGATTTATCCTATTATCCACCTCGTCAGTAAAAAATCACGTATTTCTGTCATTTTAGAAGCACAGATTCATTGGTAGATTGCCTCTCTCAGAGTAGTAGCTGTCTCATTGATCTATGGCTGTGCTCCACTCATAAAGTAAATTAAAATAATGTTTTTTGAGGGAGATAAATTGTATGAACTGGTCACTTTACATGACCTACTTTACTACTAATAAAAAACAGTTTTAAATATTGAAAGCTATTTCCTGATATTTAACATTTCTGGTTTTGAGTACATCTCAAGCAGTAAATTATTCTGAAAGATAGATAAGAAGTCACTTTAAGGATCTCTGAAGTAAAATTTGTGTTAATGCTTTAGAGTCACATTACTTTACAGAAACAAGGAAATGTAATATCCTACTGTATACTCTATAATGTTATTTCTTATCAGCCAAGACAACATTTATTAACAATTGCAGTGTATATGATCTATTCCAACTGTTAAAAATTGCTGTTGACCTAGAGTAACTACTTAAAAGTTGCAGAACTTATTTAAAAAACTGTGAAGCTTGTTATATATTTTTATTATCCATCAAATAGAAAGGCAATTTTTCTAGCAGAGAAGAGTAAATTATTGCCAGTTATTACCAGTGTAAGTTACTGCAAAATAACCGAGAAGTGCGGTTTGCTTCTGCCCATTTCTTCCCACAACCTATGTCAATATTCAGAGACCGTGTTTATACGAGGATACAGTTTCAGAGCCCTCAGTGAGACAACAGATGCCTAAACCACAGTGTGGGGAGGAGAGAAAAAGTAGCTATCTAAGCATGTTTACTTTCAGTGACAAGGAAGTTCTAACTTGTCCCTAAGTGGTGACTCACTGGGTTGGGGCTATAAAAGTAAAGGTAACTGCTCTCTAAAACATCAGGGCTTCAGACTTCACAAATCCAACATGATGCAATCAAGACTTTCAGCTGTCTTCTTTTTCTTGTTGGGTTTGTCATTTTGCCTGACAATCCCTATTCCCCTTGAAGATAGCCATGAATTCACAGAGAAAGACCTTCAGTTTGCAGAGGTACAGTATAAAATAGTTCATTTGCATGTTTGATAAATAGTAAGTCGTGTAGTTACAACTGTTTGGAAACTAGGCTTATTACTTCTTTTCTCCTTCTTAGCGCTATCTCAGGACTCACTATGATCTGCGTCCAAATCCTGCTGGCATAATGAGGAAGAGTGCCAACACAGTGGCATCTAAACTTCGAGAAATGCAAGCTTTTTTTGGCTTAGAGGTGACAGGCAAATTAGATGAAGAAACATTTGAGCTGATGCAGAAACCAAGATGTGGTGTCCCAGACGTGGGGGAATATAACTTTTTCCCTAGAAAACTCAAATGGTCAAAAACTAATTTGACATACAGGTAAACACGTGGCATTTTGGGTGTTACTACTGTTATTACCTTCTTTCCAGGCACCTTGTCCAATAGACTGCTCAGTATATGAGGTTGATGGGAGAAGGATGCATTTGAGTTTGACAAAATTCATGTTGCAGCTTAAAATCCTTACAGCCCCACTTTTGGAAAGGTCCCCCAAGTCCACCTTACAGCCCAAGGAAGTAAATATGGTTTTTTTTCCATTGCACTTTGTCATGGAGGAAAGCTGGTGTGGTGTAAGCTAGTAACTCCTCATCTGGCCTCCATGTAGACACTCTGGGCACATCCATGGTGCCTAATGAAAGAGGGGTATGGAGTAAGATCATGCATCTCATCAGTGATCCTCACAGCACTTAATCTCTAGGTCACTCCTTAGCTCTACTTTGGACCTGGTTTAGTGTCTGCTTCACATAGGACTTCTTGTGGACATAGCAGTGTAGGTGCAAACCAGTCTGTGCAATGTGGCTGTGCGAGCAGGGACCGATCCTTGTCCTTCTTCCATTTCATAGTCCAGGTGTAGATATCTATGCTTGGTCAGACAAATCCCCATACCATGACCTCAGAAAGTTGACCTTGGGAAGTTACGGTGCTGAAAGACCACATGGTAGCTCCTTCACCCTTAGTACATCGAGGTTGTCAACAGCGGGTTTTGACCAGCTGCAACCTGAGTTTCTTTAGCATATTCCAAATATAAAATCACTGAACTCTATCAGTTCAGTATCTGGTGATAAGTATTACTTTAATATGGATTATTCTAGGCTATAAAAAGCTCTTTGGGTCATGTTTTGCTCCTCCAGGAAGTGAGGATCATGAGTTATTTTGTATGGCATAAAAAAGTTTGAAGTTACTGATATGATTTGACTTAATACAGAATATGTATTTTCTGTATCTTCTGGTGCATATAAAACCAATTACAGAAAGCTGTTGGATGATTTCAGATGTCTCTGAATTATTGTAACAAAAATAGAAATACTTATTTTTATTTTTTTGAATACTATGTGTAGCTGCCGGGCTCTTTGTTTTTAGATAAGAACATAAGGAGGAAAAAAGGCAAAAAATGTTAGTGAGGTGTACAGTCAGATAAAAGTGTTTTCTTCAATTCACACAATTTAACTGGAGGTATTAATCTGTTTGACAGAATTATGAATTACACTTCAGATCTGAGACGTGCTGAAGTAGACAGAGCTTTCAAAAAAGCATTCAAAGTTTGGTCTGATGTGACACCACTTAACTTCACCAGAATACGAAGTGGTATAGCTGATATCATGATCTCCTTTGGCACTAAAGGTAACACAGAACCAATTATTTTTACTTTATAGTTATATTACTGCCAATAAGATGGGATAATTGATTTAATTGTTTTGAATGTTGTTTTATAGAACATGGTGATTTTTACCCCTTCGATGGACCCTCTGGATTACTAGCTCATGCTTTTCCTCCGGGTCCAGACTACGGAGGAGATGCCCATTTTGATGATGATGAAGCTTGGTCAGATGATTCTAGAGGTAATAGAAGTTCCTGAGATTATTTGACGTGGTGATAGATCGACAATTTTGTCCTGTTTGATATCTGTAAACAGTTTGTTTTTCCTGTTTACTGTTCATTTGTCATTATGTTCACTGTCCAGTCATAGGATGCTGGGCTTAACCTTCAATCATAAATGGAAGTATAACATATGCAGCATAAATTTTATGATATACACCTCCTAAGTGAAGTGATTAAAAAAATGCCACAAACAAAGTATTTTGTCATCTTGGCATTTCACTGAGTTTAAGGGCAGCTACTTCTGATCACAGACTGATGGGAATTATCTTAACCTTCAGTCATAAATGGAAGTATAACATATGCCCAGCATAAATTTTATGATATACACCTCCTAAGTGAAGTGATTAAAAAAATGCCACAAACAAAGTATTTTGTCATCTTGGCATTTCACTGAGTTTAAGGGCAGCTACTTCTGATCACAGACTGATGGGAATTATCTTACTGAAGCCTGTAGAAAACTCATATCCTTAATTCAGGTCCAAATCATCTGCTTGCATTTAATTTGAAAATTCTTCACCTTGCCTATTCAGTACAGAGCTTTAATAGAACAAAACACTATTTTTTTTCCGCACTGTGTTGTTTCACCCTCCTGGCATTAAAGCTGTTTTCTGCAATACTGAAAACAATGTGGACTCTTTAATGGAGACGAATTCCCAACAAAAAATGTTCTTGATTTGAGTAGGGGTAAGACTTCACCCTAGAGCTTTCTAGCGTTGCTAAGAAATTTCAAGAAATCTGAATCTGCCTACAGAACAACATTGTCAAATAAGATTTAAGTTGAACACCAGCTGTAAGATACTCAATTGATTAGGTCCTTATTAAAAAAAAAAATCCATTGTAGTTTGAAAAAGACAAGCAATTAGACATCATTTTTCCATTTATCCAGTTGTGGCCTTCATTGTCCCATATGTTAAAGCGCAAGGTTAAGGTTAGTTGATTAGTCCAAGTCCACTTTGGTGATACAAGGAGCTATACATTTACTTTCACTGTGGTTTGTTATAGGGTATAACTTGTTTCTTGTTGCTGCCCATGAATTTGGTCATTCACTGGGACTTGAACACTCTAGAGACCCTGGAGCTCTGATGTTTCCAATTTACACATACACTGGAAAAACTGGTTTTGTGCTTCCTGATGATGATGTACAAGGGATCCAAGAGCTCTATGGTAAGTCTGTGTAATATATAATATATAATATATATTTCCTGTGTCATTATAACCTGTTACAGATGCACTGCACAGTTACTAAAGAGCTGCAGATATTCAATAGCAACAGTCACGACTGATTAAGACCGATTCTCTGGATTCTTGGCAACCAGACTTCAAGAACAGAAGATGCTTAGATTTAATAGTTCAGAGGAAAAAAAAAAAAAAAAAAAGGGAATTAACACTGCAGAGAACAGTTTGTCACTGTGCTGCCTGCTTTACTGGTGGGCCGTCAGGGGCAGAGTCCTTATACTTTTTGACCTGTCTCAAAAGAGAAGGTAAAATAGAGTCCAAAGCGAAAAATGGAAATATTCATGTTTCAACATGAAGAGAATAAAACTTTGGGGGACCTTCAGAACTTGGCATAAAGAAAGCAAGTCCATTTAACGTCTTTGCAGCCTAGCTGAACTGCAAAGTCCATGAATGTATTTGGCTAAAGGGGAGAAAGAGAGAACAGCCTTTCCCCAATACAAATGATTTGCTTATTGTGCTCGTATTCATCATGCTGTTTGGAAACTCTTCCATATCCTATTCAATATCATGATCCACATAAAGGAAATTAATGTTCTCAAACTTAGATCATATGATATGATTTCAGGTGCTGGAGACAAAGATCCCAACCCAAACCATCCCAAAACACCAGAGAAATGTGATGCAGATTTATCACTTGATGCAATAACAGAACTTCGTGGAGAAATGCTGGTCTTCAAGGACAGGTAAAGAGACTACTATCTCACAGATGGTGGGTACTGGATAAAATTTGAGCAAGCAAAAACATCATTTCAGTTTTTTACTAAAGATTTGAGTAAACTTAAATTTAAAAAAATTACAAATCAATATAGATGCCTCTAAGAAACTACATCATATATCTTTTCAGGCAGGATTTATAACACAATTACAGACTTGCCTGTTGAGTAATATGAAGTGAAGATGATATGGCTGAAGACTGACACCGTTTGTGCACATTTTTAATTTCACAGGGCTTTCTTCAACATCCACAAATCTAACATTTATTTCAATGAAGTTATACTACATTCAGAAGCCTTACATGAGACAGCAGTGTTGCTCTTATTCTAAATGAAAAAAAAATTCAAGTTTGTTGTTGTTTGAGATGATCACTGTGTGAGTGACAGAAATGGTCTGCAGCTATGTGACTATGAGGAAAGGAAAGGTCTACAAGGGGCTCTATATATTGAAAATGCTATGTTATGAAAAAAATTAATTCTCCCTTAACTTATTTTTAGTATAGCACATCAAAGATACTGCTATTCTGTAGTATCACAAGAAACATAAAATGTATTTTCTTTTTCTGAACTAGGTTTTTCTGGCGACTGCACCCTCAGATGGTTGAGGCAGAACTGGTGTTACTTAAGTCCTTTTGGCCAGAGCTTCCAAATAAAATAGATGCAGCTTATGAAAACCCCGTCAAAGATCTTGTGTTCATGTTTAAGGGTGAGTTTTCAATTTTGTTGTTGGCAGAAAAATATACATATTTAGTCAAGTTCAGTAAGTGATGTAAAGGCGATCAACAGAAGAACGAAACATCCTACCTTCCTTGCTCAAAAAACAAACTCTGTTGATTTCACCCCGTGCAAATCCATACAATTTTCAGTGAATTAGGAGATGCACAATTAAGCTCAGACACCTAGGATCATAGTTAGCATAAATAATTTAATACATGCTGCGTATGTCACCTGAGAATCTGTTAGCTGTATGAAAATAGGGATCATGGCATCCCCATTTTATTCTGCTCTCGAAGCTGAGCCTTTACAAATGACTCACGCATACTTTGTTCTTACTTTCAGGAAAGAAAGTCTGGGCTTTGAATGGCTACGACATAGCTGAAGACTTTCCTAAAAAGATATATGAAATAGGGTTTCCGAAAGAAATTAAAAGAATAGATGCAGCTGTCCATATTAAAGACACTGGCAAGACTCTCTTTTTTACTGGAAATAAGTACTGGAGGTAAGCTGGAGACAGACTGCCGTGTCCCTAGTCACAACCTGTCCAGAAGTATCAAAAGATCAGCAGGTTGTTTCAAACCAGCCACTTGATTGTGACTCACGTGTTTCCAGTCTGTGGTTTTCATTGGTGCTATAGCTGTGTAGAATATGTCATAAAGGTGTACGCAAGACTTTTATAAACATATGGGCACAGCCTTTAAAAGCTGAAAGAGTGAAAGAAAGGAAAGGAGAATAAAGTGCCCTAATCCAGGAGAGTTTATAATATGGTCATGTCACCTAGGCAAAATTCCTGTCTTGCTTCCTTGAGTTGCTTGTGTGACACAAAATGGTATCGGTGCTGTGAGAGTAAGAAGTCTATCCCACCCTAGGATGACTGGGGTTTTGCTGTCCATGAGTGGGGCTTACAGCCAGGTCTGATGCATCATTAAGACTTTATCATCCCTTCCCAGTATCTCTGTGCCAAGCAGCCTCAGGATAGGCTTGTAATTCCACTACATCTAGGTACAATCATTTCCATATACTAGGTACTTTATAGATTCATTCTGAAAATATAGCTTTATTATTTTTGTGTTTATTGAGCTTGTACTTCTGGTGGAAGAGTGCCCTAGTTATTGCCCTGAGTTTCATTATTGCATTAGGCATGAAGTACTTAAAGGCTGCTGGCTACTCCTGACATGGGTAACTTCAAAGCATATAAAGGGCACAGACCAAACTCACAGGCTGTTTAAATCCTCTGAATTTTTATTTTCTTTTGCATTTAATATAGTTATGATGAAGAGGCAGAGGTTATGGAAGCAGGCTACCCCAGGCTGATAGAGGAAGAATTCGCAGGAATTGGTGACAGAGTGGATGCGGTCTATCAAAGAAATGGTACATAATCTGATAATGAAACTTTATGGCGATTAGTCATCATTGAAACTTGAGGTTAATGTCCTGTGGTAAATTCTGTCATTTGTAATTTTGATTTTTTCACATCAACCCTGTTTTGACTGAATCAAGTTTCTGATCTAAGTTCCCCTCTGGCCAAGGTGCTGTTATAAACTGTGTACATACATATTTGAGGAGACAAAAATGATCTGCCTCCTTGCTTGGGGAACCTAAAGTGATATACTTAATATAGAAGTATTATAATGTGTCTGTTCCTTCAAATGGAGCCCATTCCTATCCAACTCTTCAAGGAGTGTTTCCAAGTCAGTCTTACACATTAACAGGCAAACCTTGTATTTTTCTAAGGAAGTGCTGTCTAGTAATAAAATGCAGAGCTTGACATTAGTTTAAAATATTAGTTATTTTAAAACACTGATCCAGGTCTGCCAAATGGAATAAGGACCTTTAAAAATTTAGCTCATCATTCTAAATACTAAAACAATGCATTTAAAAGAGTTATTAAAAAATGAAAACAAACAGGATAATTTTTATTTGAAGGATAATTTTAACGTGATAACCAGAGTTTTCTCAGGGTTAATTCATTTTAACTTTCCTCTTCCTTAGGTTATCTCTACTTCTTCAATGGACGGCTGCAGTTTGAATACAGCATCTGGGGCAAAAGAATTGTCCGTGTTCTGCATACTAACTCCATATTTTGGTGCTAATTACAACTGAGTGCCATGTCATAGGCTGCAGAGCAGCTTGCAGTACATGGAAAGAATAATATGGGCATATAGATTTATTAGAGGACAGCAAGGTTCTGTGAACAAGCACTGGCTACCTATCACCAAATGTATACTGTATATATGGAACTATATAGCTGTGTGTCAGTCTGGGACTGAATTAACTTAATAAGAAAGAAGAAAGGAAATTATTAGCATTTTGAGGGGCATTACACCATTTACAGTTTGTCTAGTAGTAAAGTGTGATGCTGGATATATCCTACATGATCATGAGCACTATTAATTCCCAGTAATTTGAGCATGTCTAGTCTCTTTCAAGGATCTCCTAGCGTGTCTCAAGAAACAGACCTGATAAACTCAGGAGTGTTATATTTTTAAACTAATCCTTCAGCTCTTCGTGAAATTCCTGTTAACGTACTGGGAATTCAGATGTGTAATGAATGAGTCAGGACAGCATGGTGACTCCCTGAGTGGGATAACACCAGGCTGCAACACTGAAGTTAGAAAATTCAAAGATATTTGAATGTATCCCCATTTGAATGGGAATGTCCCCCTGGAAACGGGTGCTCATGTCATACTTGAAACAAACAGAAGGTATACAGGCAGTGATATGTCATTCCAAAGCAGACAGAAAAGCAGGAAAAGGGAAGAGTATTCCCTGCAGAAATCATCGTCCTGTATGATACTGGGGAAACCAGAGAGAAGTAGCAAGAAAAGAATCACGCAGTTGAAACCTTGCATGAAGCTACATCTGGTAACACAGCCCATGGTTTCAGCTGGTGCAAACTGAAGTAGTTCAAGTGACATTTATAGAGGTTATGCCTAGCTGTGCCAGCGGAGAACCTGAACATCCAAATCAAACTATTAAAAAGAATATCTTTTTTCATGTTGGTCACTCTTTTAATACCTATATCAATTATTTCAGTACCATGCAAGCTTGTTTGTTTTGTGGGTTTTTTTTTTTAATCAAGGCAAATGATGTGGGTCTGTGATTATTTTTTGGTTTGAAAAAAATAATATTAAATAAACTGGAGGAATAAAATGACATTGTGAAATTACATAAATTAAAATGTCCTATGTTGCATGTCATAAAAACAAGACAGAACTATTGGATGAAAGAAGTCAGGAACCCTAACCTGTGCATTTTATTCATTAAAATTTTCACCTCTATTTAGAAATCTCTTTTGCCTTTTTTTTCCTTTAAGAAAATGAATTTTATAGAAGAGAGGAGGAGAGAAAGACAGAAAAAAAGGAAAAAGGAAAGACCCCTTAAATCTGCAAGAATAAAAACTAAATTATAATTACAGAATAAATATAATTACAGAAAATATGAGAAATTAAGAAATACTGTGAAATTCAGTTCCACATTAATCTGAATGCTAAACTTTAATAATTAATTGAAATTACACTGTCCTCTTCTACCTCCTCAAAACCAATCCCTAAGTCAATCAGCCAGGCCTGCCAAGCAAAGCCCATCAACAATTAATACCTTTAAACAGGCATAAATTGCCAGGCTTTCCTACCAATGGACGAGGTGAGTTTAATTCTGTAATTTATGTGACATAGATGGTCAGTTAAGGTAACCTAACAGATTCAGTGGTCTCTTCTGACTGTAAAACTGTGAATTAATCAATCCCAGACCTTAATATGCTTAAAAGAAATGCAAGGAAATAGAGCTGGGAAAAAACTTTGTTACAAATGGAAAAACTTAAAGTGGACTAAAATCAAAGTTCTGTTATATGATATATTGATAAAACTGTTAGGGAAAACGTCAATACAATTCTCTGTGCATAATAAACAATTCATTTATATATAAAACCATTTTTGACAGACATGGTGTGCCTGAAAAAACAGTGCTTGATCTTGGGTTGCAGTTCAGCTTAATTACTCTGCAGTGAAATAAGGGTCTGGACATGTAACTCTAGTCTTCGTTATTCTCAGTATAAAGACCTGGTGGAAAATTGTGTCAAAATAATAAAGAGTCTTCCATAAGGGCTCGTTGTTGAGTCTGAATGCTCTGAATTCCAAAGACTGACCTGAGCCTCACTGGAGCAGGGAATGCAAAGGCGGACAGGGAAGCAAGGAGACGTCAATGAATGTCTTTCATACTTACACGAATTTCTGTTAACATTGAATATTTGGCAGGGGAAAAAGGTACTGCATAGGAAGCTGGATCTTCAAGAGGCTTCATCATGATCATATCCAGCTGGTCCCCAGCCCAAACACTCCGATTCCTGTTTGCCGTTCAGCTGACTGGAAGCGGCCTTCGGCATGTGTCCAAGCACGGCTCCAGCTCATGCGTCTGCATCCCTGACGACAGATGTGCGCTGCTCTGCGGTTAGCTCTACCTCAGCTGAGAAAAGTACCAGGCTGTCGGTTCCTGGCATTTTAAGTAAAAATGGAAAACAGGAATGCTTGTGCTGTGGAAGTGGAAGGCTGAGGTCAGAGCCAGAGGACCCGGTGCTGTCTCATGAGAATAATGTTGTACGAGTGCCTGGTGGGGACCTGTCAGGGTTGTCGCCCAAGACCATCAAGTATTGAAAAGAAATTAGTCCTTTTCTTGAGACAAAAACTGAACTGACTGCTTTCCCTGAGATTTTGTGTGTGAGGAAAGGGCCATGAGAGGCTGAGACAGCTGTAACACAAGCAGAACTAGTAACTGCCCACCAGGTTGCTAGTTTTTACGTGGAACCACACAAATCCACCTAATACTACATGAACTGTTGTTGATTAATATGTCTTTTATATCCATTTTTATCCTCACTAAGAATGATCATTTGGAGGGGGGAAAAGGATAAGGCAGGAAAAGGAATCTGTCAGATGCTCCTCAGGACTAATTTCTGTGCGCTGGTTACATGATCCTGAACAAGTAGGGCTTAGAGGACACAAATCTGTATTACAGGAGAGAAGGAAATGAGCAAACATCATTTAAACCTTCCAAAGTGAGAAACTAGGCAGCTGTGCTCTAAATTCATTAATACATTGGAAAGGCAAAAAACACTATAAGAGGTACTGTGAGCTACACGAGATTTACTACTAGCTAAGAAACTGGAGAACTAATTCAATCTTATTATGGAAACACTTTTTTTCTCAGCATAACCTCCAGAAACCTGCTCTGAGGACACTAGATGGCAGTGAGAGCTTTGCTCCTTGGAGGATCTGCACAGAACCCAAGATGATGTGGTGGGTGAGGAAGCTGCAGCTCATTATACCAAATTCTTACATTTGGTGAAGACATAAAAAACCCGACACTAATAAGTAGAATTTAATTACTATATTCTGTTGAATTGTGAATCTCAGGAACAAGGGAGGATATTAAAATGTTTAGGAAACTTCGGCTAGATATACTCACTGTGAGGGCCACTAATTTTTCAGTCTACCAATAGTCCTTTTCTCAACATCAATGCAATACACTTAAAAGAGTATACTCCATGGATAGTCCTAGGAATAATGCAATCCCTGAGTTTAACTTCATTAACTGGAATATTACACACACACACATACATAGACATATTCCAACTCCTCCAGAACATAAGAGCCTCTCAGGATACAACTTGGTTTCTGAAAAAATGACACTGCAGAATATGGAAGTAAGGCAAAAGCAGAGAAAAATATCAGTTGCAAAGAACCCAAGTAAAATGGTATGAATATAATCAAAAGTGTCTGAAATATGTGATCACATCTGCTTGGAAGAACTAAGGACAATTTCCAAGCCTTTCACACTTCATTCTGAGCTAGTATTTCCAGGCTTGTGAATATTTTACAGATGAAGAATATGGTCTTGATCTTTGAATCCCTAATGCTGCCCAGATCAGTAAGACTACTGAGCATTTTGAGCTAGGCAGAACTTGACTTTCATATCCTGAGAATACTTTTGAGGCTTTCCAGCATCTTTAGGCTTTGCGATACAAAGAAACAAATTTTGGATATTTTAATGGAAAAAATATTTGTTATCTAGGATAGTCTGTAGGCATGTTGTCAATCAGCATACTGACTGTGTCTGGTGGGAAGAATATACTGTTTCAGTTTTTTTGCTTAGATTGATTTGAACAAGGGTCCGGACCTCAACCTTCAGTCTTCTAGGTGAAAGAATTGCACATTCACTTATGTTATTTCTTGCCATCTGTCCTGCTGACCTCTTTACACAAATACAATTAAACAGTGCTCTTTGGAAAGACTGACTACCCACTAATCAGAAAACTCATTTGGGATGTAGGATCAAGCCCTTCTGTCAATTATGTTTGGGGTTTTTTGTACAAAGCAGGGTGTCTACACACACTGTGAGTCCACACCAATTTATGTTTTGATGATTCTGCTGTTTCTCATTAAAAAAAAAGAGAAGACCTCACTAGTTCTTCCTGACATGGTGCAGAGAGTACAAAGCCCACAGAGACTGTGTCTGGCCTGGGATCTTCTTCTTTCCTAATGCAGTCTTCATGTGGTTGACACATCCTTTTTAGTCACAGCCTTTCGATTACATATTGTAGTTTGAATTTCCAGCTGGTGCTGTTCAGAGGAATCTCTGACACTCACCTCAGCTATCCCCTCAAGTTTGCACACTGTTATCTCCTATGCACTGTGCTACAGAGAGTATGCTGTGCCCTGTCTTCCTCGTAGAAAATTGAGGAGAGAGCATTTTGCTCTAAGAAAAATCTTTCCAGGCAGCAGAGAACCAGGTATCGCTTTCTTGTTTACATGTCATATAACAAATTTCCTACTGCCATAATAATACAGGATGATGCAGTTATGCAGTTCTGAGTGTATCTGAGTGAACCACTCAAGTTGCATCTTTATTTTTTGCATGGACTACACCAGGGTCCTACCACCAGGCAGTAGGAGGCTTACAGAGCAGTGTTCTGAGAATGGTCACATCCATACTGCATATTCTCTGCTGGACCTTGCCTGATCCTGTTCTGCTCTTCTTGAGAGAGGCAGATGGGCCATTTCCAGAGTCGAGTGTTATTTTCTCCAGTCCAAATGACAGTATTATGGCTCTTTGTAAGCTCACCATTACAGGGACTGCCACCCTAGGAAGAGAGTAAATAAAATTCCTTTTTATATCTGCATGACTTGTGTTGCCTGAATATATTCTTCACAGGAGTATAAAATGATGTAGCCCTCTTCAGAACCTGCCATCCTAAGAGGAACCTGCAGGACTCTGTTGGGAACCAACTGTGTCTGAAGGGTCTGGAGTTCACAGTGTCCTTCCTACTATCTGTTTATCTAACAAACATCCTTTTCAGATGTAGCTTGGGCTGTCTCCTAAGTCGTGTCCCCCATTGTACCCCATCCTCAGAGGGGTAAGTAGTTAAAGCACCATAAATGCCTACTACACTGGAGCAGCCCTGCACTCACCTAGCAAGCATTAGGGAGGGAGCACATGTGAGTAAATGTAGTTGGGAGGAGGGGGGTCCATTTTAGGGGGTGCTTTTGCCTGTGCTGCTTGCTGGTGTCCCCTGAGTGGTCCATGCAGACAGTCCACAGTCTCAGGCAGGAAGGACATGGGCAACTGTAGCTTTGGCTGGTAGAGTCAGTGCTGTTGGTAGAGGGACCAAGATAATTTAATGGACTTGGTAGCCAAACATGACTTCAGGGTCCTAGCAGGCAAGGCATACCATGCATATACCTTAAATTAATGGTTCCAGGCTGTTTCCAGGTAAATCGGGAGATCAAGTCCTTCCTGACCATGGTCCTGCTGCTGTCAAGGACATGAAGGTGTAGAAAGTGCCCCTCCTTAGGGCCAACTGAGGGTTATTAATGTTAAAATAGTATTTAAAATTGTTAATGTTAAAAACAATTACACTGGTACAGTTTTGTTATTGTCACGGCTGAAATGAATATCATTTGATGCATGTTTCTTGCATTATGACTACTGATTCAGGGAAGGACTTAGCTCCAAAAGACTTCCATTCTTCTCTGTTCACACCGTCCAGAGAATTGTCTCCTCCCTCACATTTACCACTATCTATGGTTTGGGTACTCTTGAGGTCAATTGATTCTGGCCTGGGCCTGTAAGCTACCTCAACAGGAGAAGGCATGCAGGCCTATGAGCAGGTATCACAGAAGCCTTGGGACATGCTGTGAAGTCTTGGCCACAAAGTACTGAGGAGAAGATGTCACCACTCACAGGGGCCAAGCCTGAGAGGTTTGAAGCCAGATATCTAACTCTCCACAGGCCTCCACATTCTGGCACAGGTGTGTCTTGGCTGTAGAAAGTTGATAACTCCTAAATCTTACTCCTGGTCCAAATTAGCTGTACTTTTGCTATAGCACATAGGTGGATAATGGCAAGTAAATCACGCCGAGCTGTGTGATGGGGTCAAATGACACCAGTGGTGCAGGGAAGTCAGGATAAGACAAATGCCAGAAAAAACTGGTCATGGGAAGCTGCAAGGACCTATGCAATAAGATGTCATGTTTGAGGTCTTCCAAGGCAAACTACAGTGCGGGTACCCCAGAACAATTAGAAGATGCCTGCAGTGCCATGGAGTGAAGCTTCAACAAGGGACAACTCAATGAAGTGACTCACCAGATCAGTGGGGATGTAGCCAGGAAACTGGAATAACTGAGCTTGGTAAAATGCATACTCTTCTTCTAGATACATATTTTGATCTATTAGTCTCAGTCTGTCAGATTAGACCCTGCAGGCAAAAGCCATAAAGGAAACCCATTTTTATGGTTCTGACAGAACCTAGACACAAGGTTGGTTTATGCCCCAAAGTAGCCCATATCAGAGACTTAGCTGATGGCTGGGCTATCCGGCTGTAGTTTCTGGGAATCATTCAAGGACCCTTTCTCATGGAAAATTTGGGTGTGTCACACTAATAATTTAGCAGTGCATGTTGTTGACAAATTTCTTTGGGAACATTTTTGTAGTTCCAGTGTGGAGGTTCTCCTCCAAAACAAAGGGAAAGAAACTCCAATATGATCATCGGTCCAAAAATTAGCCTGCATATGAGAATCGATTTCTAAGTGAGGTCAATTCCAAATTAAGAGAACCAAAAATTAAATGAGGCTCTCATAAGTACCACAGAAGTGTGCTGTCTACAACTCTGCTGGAAATCATGGTGCAAATAAACTTTCCTGGAAATAAAATGGACCCAACTCTATCTACAGTGACACAAACCAGTGAAATAGCAGTGTAGTAGTACAACAGGGAGATATAGAGCCATAACAGGAGAATCAGAATGTAGTGGGAAATATAAAGCAAGTGATAACATCAGTTTATTTCCAGTTACTCAATTTGTATAACTATTATGAACATCTGAAGTGTGAGAACCAAGAAAGAAATAATCAATAAGAAGTCCTGCTAGAGTCTGAATCAAAATTCAGACAAAATAGAAATCTCAACATTGACTTCACTTGGCTTTGGTTCAGGAAGTAATTGCCCAGATAACAGCTGCTTTACAGACTGCTTGGGAAACTTATTCCTCACGTACAAGCAGACTCAAGTTTAATGATAACTTGAGAGAATACGCTAACAACATGCATGTGTTGTTTTGGAAGAGCACCTGGATCTGATACCGTTCTAGTGTTTCCACCAAAGGAGAGCAGAAGCTCCTCGCTGGGTGCCAAGGAGGAAACACACAGGTCATAGCTTCGCGTTCGGGAATTTTCTGTGTTATATTCATGAGACTTACAAGTATGAGTTACACTTTCTGAAACTGAGTCACTTGATGCGCAAAGTAAATATCGGATGTGGGCTCACTGTCCCCGTGTGAGGCTGCATAAGCATCAGCTCCGAGGGAAAATACGTGTTGAAAGTTCAGGCTTCAACAAACCGGTACAGTGCATGCAACCTTAAATAAACACCGGAAATTTTAATTTTTACGGTTCCTCTTGCTCCATTCACAGATCTCTGCATTGGATTTTTCATGATATTCCAAGGAATGTCTTATATCATATTGACACGTGTTTAAAGTGTGAAGTTTCTCCTTGCATCTAATGATTACAGTTGCAGAACATCAAAATTGCCCAGCTGTCCAAATCAGAGGCCATCTCAGACTGTCCCATTCCTCTCTATCCTTAATGGAAATGAAGAATAAACAAAATCCTGCCATGGAGTATTTCAAGAGCTGCTGAATTTTACATTGTTTTTCTTTAGTTCTTTCTTGCATAGACACAGGCATTCTTAATGTCCACATTCTCACTGGAATCTCAGATTTAAAATAATACAGTAGACTCTGCAGATTTTTTGTGCTCTTTATGAAAGAGCACTTCCCTATTTTTAAACTATTGTCCTAGTTCACTGAATATGTCATTGTTCTTGAGAAACAGAGTAAATAAGAGCATTTACTTGCTGTGAGTTGCTTGTTTACGTATCTTTAGCAGATCTCTTACTTGTTTTAACTCTAAAACTGATGTTACAATTTTTTGCCCTTTGATATGAGCAAGACTTTTAAGTTCTCCTAACAGTTTTGGCAGCCTTTTATTCTTGCTCTCTGCTTTATAAGACTGTGTGACCAGAACTAGACACAATATTCAGGTCAGACTGAATCAGGTCATTATGTTTCCAGCATTATCTTCAATCTCTTTCTCTATACTTTATGACCTTATTGTTTATAGACAGCTGTATTATAAGAGGTTTACTTTAACCTCTGTTATCGGACATACCGTCTAAAAAGGGAAGACAAGCCAAGGGAACATAAATTTAAGAATTCTTCCAAAATTACAGACAAATAAGCAGGAGCCAAGGAGATCGTCAGTATTACCTCAGTGATTAGTTATCTGCAATTTACCATTTTCTCTGTGTTTATTGAAGGTCAGAGATTTACAAGCTCAATATATGTCAACACTAATTGCCAATACTGAATCACAAAAAAAGCCCAGCCATCCTGTTATAATGGAACCACTCAGGACTAAAGTGCTAGATATTATCATTAGACAAAGACCAAGGGCTGTGTGACACTATGACTTGTTTTACTTTTTCTGATTTATCTTACTATAGGGTACTTACCACTCAAATTACTCTGCCAGTTTTACGATGCCAGGTTTGAGAGAATGAGTTTAAAAAACAGCCAGAAGGCAGGAAATTCAGCCTGAAAATACACTTCTCAGAAGTAAAGGATTTGGGAAAACAAGCTACTTTATGATAGGGTAGAAGTTTAATGAATGTATGGAATGCAAACTTTGGGGGGCAGGATAGGAACAAACTGTGGCAACAGGAAAAGTGGGAAGGTTGTCATTACCAGTAAACTCCGCCAGTGCTGTTATCCTTAAAAGGAAGGCTACAGAAAACCAAAACTCCCAGAAGCAAGAAATGTCAAGTCAACTTTGACAAATATGTGAGACCCGCAGATTTGATTCTGTGTGGAAATACATGGGCAGATTAAATCACCCATCATTGCAGATCAGGCTACAAGGTTACGGAGCTGTAATTCCACCACCCCCCACACACCTTACAACAACCGCAGTTGTGTAGGTGGGACAGATGTGTTTAGGCTCGGAATTGGTAGGCTAAATTTTGGTGAGATGATATAATCAAAATAAATCTCAGTATTATTTCCAGCAATGCAATTTGTTGCTGAAAATAGTGCACATGTAAAATAGCTATTTTTAAAAACATCACAATGACATAATTAGCCTCACTTCCTCTGTGTTTGATGACTAAACAACAACATACTGTATGTCTATGTAGTCAAGATAGACACTGCAAGACTGTATGATATGACAATTATTGTATCATTAATGACTCACAGTGGGAATGACCAAAAGGGACTCTCGCTTCTTCTGAAATATTGGGGCAGAAACAGAGGCAGGCTTTAGGGGCCATGCAACTCAAGGCAAAATGCTTTCTGTTTTGGCATAGACATGCTGTTTCTTGTGGACCAGGTAAAAGCAGCCTTCAGAACTCCAATTTGGGATGAGTCAATTCCTCCTCCAAAGAGTTTACGCTCCAGGTAGATGTAACACACCGTGAGCTGGCAGGTATAACCACAGTAGCCCATGAGCACAGCTTCAGGCTGCAGGAGTTGGAGCCTGTCCGCGGTTTATTTGTTTTCCCTATGTTTGGTTGAGATGCTGTTGGATGGAGAAGCCAGTAGGCAGAAGAGCAAAGACAGAGAGAAGGACCACCATGAAGAGGACCTGCCAGGGAGGAGGGAAGGGGAGGAAGTGAGAGAGGGGCAGGGGAGGTGGGAAGGGTAGGTGATCATCTCAGAGTGCCCTTGTGCTGTGGGGCAGGTCAATGCTGTAATGCAGCCTGCTTATACAGTCAGCTGCAACAAGGAAAGGCTGGTGTGGGTCACTTGCTGCTTTTTTTCTTTTTTGGGGGGGCGGGAATAGTTTGTGCTTGATTTGATTCCCAGAGGGAACTGAAACAGAGGTAGGGACCTGCAAGCTGGGAAGTGCTCCCAAATCCCTTTGCTTAAATGTAGGGAAGATGCTTAGGTGCCCTGGCTTTCTTATAGGTCACATTAAATGGCATGATTCAACATTGTATCTTCAAACTTTCATATTAATGATGCTTGGTCACTGAACTTTTCTTTTAGAGTCTGGTTTATACTGAATCTTTTGCTAAGAAAATAGCAGGCTCATATGCAGAGCTGGATAAAGAAAAGTTTTCCAAGCCCGCCTGTTTATTCTCTCAGGATTGTTTTCAGAGTCAGGCTGAACTCTTCCTGTTTGATGTTCCAGAGGAACAAGGATGAGTTATTTTTACGTAAACAGTAAACATTTTCCATGAGCTGGTTTACCAGATCCTGCATTCCCTTTGTCAATAAAAGGACAGATTTACTGGGACTTAGTGTTAAGTTTGAAGTGACGTATCTTTCTGCAAAAAATTTCTGTTGCTACTCAACGCAAAATGCCAAGGAAAGCCTTGTAACCCCGTATGTGAGAATAACTAAGAAGCAGCTTTGGGTTGTTGTGTTGTCTTCATTCCTTCCTGTTATGATAATAAGAGAGCAAAGAGCAAACACGCAAGTTGGTGGTAGAGTGATAATGCCAGAGATGTGCCTTCACAGGCAGAGTCACTGCAGTCATTCCCACAGCTTTTCACACAAAAACGTCAAAATTTTTTACATTTCTTAAGCATCTGGAACTATGTTTAAGTGACACTTATACAGCTAAGTGTCTCTGTCTGTGGTCTAGTTGCACATTTGCAAAACTCCCATCCAACTCTGTAAGTTCAAAGGGCACCTGATATTTCTGAAGCCAAGCATGGCCAGAACGTCATAAGACAGTAGACATACAACCAGCTTGCAGCATGTTATGAAGCACAGCAGCTGAACTATACATTCTTCAACGTAATTGCCTCAGTCACCTTACGTGGTAGTTGCAGTCCAAGCAAGTCAGTCCCCACAGAAAACCCTTAAAAGCTGATGAGAGGGCCGACCCATTTGTCTCACTTGATTTCTGCTAGATCACGTATGCAGGATAAAAGACATACAGGTTCAAAATCCTTCTTTTCCTAAGAGATACAAATACCTACCACCTGCTTCCTAGACAGAGTTGTAATCACCAGATTACTGAGCTTCTCAAGGCATTTTCTTGGACCCTTCCACTGAAGTTGTTCTTGTATAAACAATCATGTTAAGCCAGCAAGAAGACAGTGATACTGGATCCCAGGTTTAGGGAGACCACCTGGCAGCAGGGGACTGTGGCCACATTCTTAGTTGTACCGAACTCAATGAAATTCAAACAATTTTTCTGTGGAGGTCTGAGAAAGTGACTCTGCTACATACTGCTCAGCAGTATTTTCATATAATTGTAGAACCATAGAATCGTTTGGGTTGGAAGGGACCTTAAAGCTCATCTGATTCCAACCCCCCTGCCATGGGCAGGGACACCTTCCACCACACCAGGTTGCTCAAAGCTCCATCCAGCCTGGCCTTGAACACTTCCAGGGATGAAGCATCTGCAATATCTCTGGGCTGCTGCCTCATCATGCTCATGGTGAAGAATTTTGTCCTAATAGCTAATCTAAATCTTCCCTCTTCCAGTTTAAAGCCATTGCCCCTTGTCCTATCACTCCATGCCCCTGTAAAAAGTCCCTCCCCAGCTTTTTCGGTTATTTCTGATACTGGAGATCATCATAAGCAACTGGTTTTTTCTTGGAAACATCCCAAATTTAATGTGTGGGTGTAGTACTTGTCTAGCATGATCCAGCTGACTGGTCTGCTTCCTCACTTTGAATCATTAGACATTTCCATCTAACAGTTTGCACGGATTTAATTTTCTTTCAGCTCTCAGGTGCCACAAATCTTTTCTCATTTGCTGTGTCAGGCATTCTTGCTTCAGATGCTGTGGAGTAAATAGCGAAGACCTGGAGGGCCTTTCTGCACCCAGCAAAAGCACAAACGCGCAAGGCTATGGTGTATCATGTAACAGCAAATAATGCTTGCTAGGACTTGCGTGAGGATTAATATAGTTTGGATTACTGTTGAAAGAGCAGCTTTAGTCCCTAGCCTGTTAATGTGCTTATATGCCATTTCTGTAGCAGTGTCTGCATTTGGATGTCATCAAAGCAAGCAGGACCTCCATCCTGATTGGATCCCCTGGGCACTGCTGTCACATAAATGACATGAATTAGGCATCTCACTCCTCCTCCGCCCCCCCGCCCCCTCGATGCCTTCAAATCTTTCATGTTGTTCAGTTTCAAAGGGTATAGAATTCAAGAATCATCCAGCAGAAAACACCCCGCAGGTAAGGAGATGTACTAGAAATGTCCTGAGACTTTGTCAAACACTTCTCAGTTACAGTCTTGTCCCCAATCCACCTGGCAGTGAACAGGTTATATAACGCATGATGGGAGATGATGGAACATAAGGGACTAATTTCTTAGAACAAATGATTGCAAAACAGAGTTATTCAGTGAAGAAAAGTACAGGAGAACCTTCAGGGCTGTGAGAGAAAGTATAAACCAGAAAAACAACATGCACTTGCATAAAGATTTGTTTCATCAGGCCAGATCAAATGCTTCCACGGTGTTACAGAAAAATGAAGAAAATAAGCTAGGTATGTAACAGAAATAAGCAAATCATTGTGTGCCAAAGAACTACAGGATAAATTGTAAAACTCCTTTTTTCATACTTAGCTGTGAAACAGAAATGGCAGAGGCAGCACACTGGAGTAACTACTTCTTTATTAATAGTGGATACCTCTGTCCATGGAATCAGTTCAGGGTTAATGTAATTTATTTTCTTTGCATTCATTGAACCAGAGTTCAGTTAAAGTCAAACACCTGAGACATCAGGCATCTAATTTTGTCTGAGTTTAAGGAATCGGCGATGTATCTGGCATATAGAAGTAATTGACTGTAAGAGAAAAATAATTCCTTTTGTGGAAAGATAGAAATTATTTTGGTTAATGAACGAATTGGTTTATAATAATTATTTATTGATCTGGGGGGAAAATCCAGTGGCTCCGCAATTAGTTTCCAGACATAGAGGCAAACTGAACTGTTAAGAGGGGAAGTTCACCTTCCACCCACCCTAGACATATAATCTTGAATTCTATGTAGTTTCCTTATGAGAACAGTTTCACTAGAACTGCTGAATTAACTCATATTTCTGTTCAATGGATAACATAGAAAAATAGCAATAAAATTTATTTGATTCACAGATCATGGTTCTGTGGTGGTTTATGCTAAATCTGTGAAATGCCAGGTCGACCAAAGATACAATGATGTCCAGATTAGAAATGGACACACAATTACATTTCTAGTGAATAAGATAGAGCCAGTGGTAAAGAATCGATTGTGGGTATTAACTGGTTTATACAGTTTTGAAGGGAGTAAACAATACCGATGCAGTATGAACTCTGCCCATACACTGTTAACCCGTCAAAACTTTTGAATTAGTGGGAACTGGTGAAGACAGCTTCTATCATTTTAGAATCATAGAATTATAGAGTATGTCGAGTTGGAAGGGACCCACAAGGATCATTGAGTCCAACTCCCTGCTCCTTGCAGGACTACCTAACACTAAACCATACGACTAAGGGCGTTGACCAGATGCCCCTTGAACTCTCGCAGACTTGATGCCATGACCACTTCCCTGGGGAGCCTGTTCCAGTGGCCGACCACCCTCTCGGTGAGGAATCTTTTCCTAATGTCCAGTCTGCGCTTCCCCTCACACAGCATCATTCCATTTCCTCCTGCCCTATCGCTGGTCATACTGACACCGGTAGTTATGTAAATGAAACAATTTTCACCTTCAGCACAGAAACAAGAACAACAAAAAAATAAAAAGTTCATTTTGTGGCCAAATACCTAGAGAAAATAGAAAGCTTTGGTTGTTACTGAAGGTAGATTAATGCTTTAAATAAGGACAACACACTGAGGTACTTGTTTGTTATGCAAAATGCAGAACTGTTTCATTTAATAAGCTAAACCTGACTTACATTACCTAAGGGACTCTGGTCATTTTTCAGTCTTGTTCTCTTTCTGCCTTATCCTGGGACATCCCTGCAGTTGTGCAATTTGCATAATCATCTCCATTGATCAACAGATTTCTTCATCTTGGCTCACTTTTACATGTATGTCCCTTTGAGCAGATTGAGGATCAAGCTATAGCAGAGATAAAGTGCTGAAGCCATCATGACCTATTGAATGTGATATTAAGAAGAGGGATCTTCCTCACATCTTCTTTTTAATATCTTAGTGCAGTATTAATGGCTTACAACTACCACTTTCAGAACCAAACAGTTTTCCCATCTGTATTTGAGAAAGTATTGTTCGGTCTAGTCCTGCTGACTTCACTACAATTTTTAACCTTAAAACTGAGAGTGTCAATACGTCCTTCCTCCACGAACAGCAGACCAATAAAACATCTTCCTTTGCCACTAAATGCATTATGTCATTCGTAATCAAAATAAACTGCAGGATGAAACTGAGTGTAGAGCTGACACACAACTGAGTAGTTAGCACAGTGCAAACAGTGATGCCTGGTGAGCAGCAGTAGCTGGGGCAGGCAGTCGTGGTGAATGTGTTTCCTGTATTTTGTATTAGCCATGGTAACGGACTCGACACTAGCAAGTCTTAATCTAGACAAATTTTGATGGTTGCTCTCAAAATCTTGTTATGAGAAAAACTGGAACACACCACCTGTACAGATCTAATAACTTTTCATTAGTCGCATTTGTTAGGAGAGGGACCAAATCCCGAAGTCTGATAGAGGCGAATGTGCCACACTTCCATGCCCCCACGTCCAACCGGTAGAGAGACTGAGCACGTATTCCCAGTAAGGACACACCAGCCTTTGGGAGACTGATTGTGTTGCTGCAATGTCACGAGAGCCGCCGGGTCAAGGTGTTATTGGGATCCCCTCCTTTGATCTTGGGGCTCCTCTATGCATGGAGACCAGCTTCATACCACATAACCTAACATGCTTAACATTTTGCCAGTGTAACAGACAAAATTACTAGACTACTTGCAGTGATATTCACTCATAGTCCCATTTAATACAAAAAAGCTTGAATTATGCCATCGAAACCATTACACTGAAAGACAACTTTCTGAGCATCTACCTCTTTTCTTTTGTGTTACAGTCTGGGACCTGTATCTTCACTGTCCCACACCACAGTTCAGTCCACGCAGAACAACTACTCACCGTTGCTACAAATGAAAGCTAAACTAAAACTGATTTAGGCAATAACATTTGTCTGGACAATTGTTATCATCACAGCTGAAACAAGTTAGAATCTGTTCAGATTGAAACAGGTCGAGAAACCCTGGCAGTTCAGTACAAAGACCATGGACTTTTTCTAATGGCAAAAGCTTGATTTACTAGGCTACACAGAGCTAATAATTTTGACAAAGTAAAAGAATTCAAAATCTACTCCTTTGAAAGTATGGATTATAATGATATATATTCACTTTACATAATCATAACTCTCTATTAAAGTATTACTTCAGGAAATTTGTTCAGAATAGCTACATGGGAGTCACAAATACTGTTGCACCAAAGTGCAAGACATGCTGTATAAAATAATAGGAAATTATTTTCATTTTAGTGGTGCTTGTGGAGCTGTTTTCTGTAGCTGGATTTAGTCAGGACTTCCTCTTGCTCTCTTGCCTGTGTAGAACACTGTAAGAAGATGTCTGTTTATGAATTTTGTCGAAACTGGT
The DNA here is from genome assembly GCF_000690535.1 of Cariama cristata. Lineage (NCBI taxonomy): Eukaryota > Metazoa > Chordata > Aves > Cariamiformes > Cariamidae > Cariama > Cariama cristata. Next base: position 42,091 of record NW_009597428.1, read on the forward strand.
AACTCAGATCCTTTATTGAGTGTGATTTTGTAACATTAAAAAAATAGTGCTTTTTTCCTACCTATTCTGAAATCGTAAAAGTGAAAAATTATTATTAGAGGAAAGCATAGGTTAAATACACAGGTGTTTGGTTTTCATTTCCTCACTCTGATTACTAATTGTAAACTCCTATTCCACCTGCACCAAGGTGACTTCTCACATCTTCGTGTTCGTGCCTGATAAAGGGCTTGTGGAGCCCTTACGTGGGATTTCAGCCCAGACTGCTGCGGGTCATGGCTCAAGCCCCTCCTGGTGTCACCCTCCAGCTCTGTCCACATTCCACATCAAGGGTCTCATCCTGCTGGAACCCCCACCCAGCTCTGCCCCACTCATCCTCTCCCACCTGTGGTCTACTGTAAATCCTGGGCAAATTTGCCCTCCTTCCAAAACACCAGCAGACATTTGTGTCACTGCAAATTTTTCATAATAAACTTCCCAAAGAAAGTTTCATCAAGAGTTATAAACCAAGTCCTTTGCACAGCTGTATAGTGCAGTCCAGGCTGATTTAGATCCATTGATTACCTAATATTCTGCCTTAGCATCTTCTCTCACAAACATAACCTTATCTGTTAAAAGCAGGTCAGTCTGGCAATATCAACAGTTTGTTTCCCACACAGGTCTTTAAATATATCTAGCTCACATATATGATCACATATGTATATCGTGCTCTGTTAAGATTTGGCGCCCAGGTAGGCAGTCCAGACTGCATACAAATAAATTCACATTTAAAGCCTCTTTATTGCAGCGCTGCCAAATATTGTCTTGGCACTAATTTTTATGGAGAGGCTAATTTACTCTGCAGATAAGGAATAATAACAGCAGAAGCTTTAATGAATATGGATTGGCAGTTGTAATAAAGTCTACTCTTACTCCCACTCTATGGCTTGTTCCCTCCAGAACTAGCTTTCACAAATGATAGGTATATCAATGTTTCAAGTGAAAGTCAGTATGTAATAAGGCATTTCTATTAAAAATAACATACTATCTACCATTTTAATAATTATATCAACTTTTTTGATAACAAGGTATAGTAAAAAATATACAATGCTAATGCATGTGGTTGCATTAAAGGTACGCTAGAGTATCCTTTTGAATTTTGTGTTTTATTTGTGACTTGGATCCTACAATTAATTCTTGCTTTTTTATCTTTTTTTTTTTTTTTTTTTGTAAAAAGCTTAAATAATGAGGGAAAGGGATAAAAGGGGAGAGAAATGCTAAGTTCAATTGGTTTAAAATTTTTTAGAGGCACATGCATAAATGAGTGAGAATCTTGACTGACTGGAGAGAAGAAACTGAAGTTAGACCAAAGATAGCTGTTTGAAATAGCCCCTAAATAACACACATTTTAGATTATTACTTTTGGGACCTTTAGGCTAGAACTAATTTTTACTTGACTTTAGTCATCTGAAGGTCAAAATGTCTAGACCTTCTCTATAGTCAAGGGAGACAAATTCATGCATCCAGAGGTGATTCAACCCATCCTAACATAGGTAAAAAGACAATAAAATTAGCTGAACATAACAAGCAATATGAAAGATGATGAAGATACTAATTTTCTCATGTATATCTGTGGCATTTTCTAATTGATATATAATAAAACTCACTGTTTAATTTTTAACATGCTTGCCTAAGAGATAAGGGATGTTGTGGGAAGGAGACCCACATCAGGGGCTATATAATATTTTAATGATCAATTCTAGGGAGTACCATCTGACAGGATGCCTCTCAGGCTACAGAATTCTCTGCTTGGTTTGCTTAAGGGAACAGATAATGAAGCAAGGATTCAGAAGAGACTGTGAGCAATAGACTTAAAATATCAGCTAGAAAGGAGTGGTATGGTTTACTACTGTATTTTTTGTAAGTTTGTTAGTCACTTTTTTCTTATTATTAATATGAAGTGTGCTGTCTAAGTGGAGTTGACTTCTACCACACAAGCTCTGCTCTCACAAGAATGAAAAGACAGACAGACATGTCTTGCACATATGGCAACATATGGAAGATTTCTAGGGCTACAATAAATATTTTGTGTTGTACTGCATCCAATGCATTGGGAAAGCTCAGTACTGACAGGTAATGAAAATACCTTTTTGGCAAGGCATGTGAGGGCAATTAGAAGGATTATGACTAAGGTATCACATCAGTCTCCTAACAGTCTTCAATTTTGAATTTCCTAGTTTCACTCAATTTCTTTTATACAAGTTCTCAAGGTCATCCTGCATCACCTTCTTCTGTATTGACGGTGCCTGAGTTACTTTTTTGTGCTCAAGTCTTTAGTCAAATTACTAAAGAAGAAAGATCCCATGACCCAGCCAGTCCCTGCAGCTCTTCAGTTCTTCTCTTAGCATACACTGTAGTGATCTTCTTTATAGTTAACTCCTTGTTCTCCCTGCAGTTCTACTTCTAATCATAGTGTTCTCTGTTTTAACTAATTTTCCTTTGGTATTGCTTCAAATGCGTTACTGAAGACCAAGAAAATGTGATCTAACACATTTACATTGTCTATTAAAACATTTACATTAATCAAAGGAAAATATGAAGTTCATTTATCACATTCTTTTGTTAAGTTCATACCATACTTATATTCTGTTAGCTTCCATGTTTAGTTATCTTTACCTTCAAATTAATTTAATGCTTTGCATATCACTATGGTTGGATCAACAGGCTTTTTGTCTGGATCGCTGTTCCACCATATCCAATATGGGGTTTATATTTACTAAGTTCTAGTAATTCTGTGTCACTCCTTCTCAACAAACTTCTTCCAAGATTTGCTTTCTGAATTTTCAGTTCAAATATTTTGCTCTGAATTATGCTTCAGCTTAAAATTGTTGCTTTCTATTCCATGCTCACATTCCCTTACTCATCTGGTGTTTTGTCTTATGTTCAGTGCCAGTATTCCTACTGAAAAGTGGAATGACAAACTTTGCTTTCAAGCCATAGCTAGAATAGCTTAAATTTCTACCCTACTCTACACATATAATCTTGTGTCTTCTTGCCCTCTTTTTTAAATCTTTCTATATGATTGACATTTTTCAAACTACTTAATTTTTGATTTAAGGCCTAATTTGGTTTGACAGCTTTCACTTTATCGCTGCATTTCCTAACCTCTAAATTAGAGCCACCTTTGAATGTCCATATTCTTCCACTTAACTTTAGGCCTCTAAATGAAATGCTGAGCCAGATGGAAAATTATTCTCTGCTTCCCATATAGTCGATAGAGAGAGATGGACAGAAAGTGATTCAACCCACTAATATCTCAGCTTCTGTCTGAAGACATCTGTTTTTCTTCATTGACTGTAATAAGGAAACTGGATGACTATGTTCCTAACCTAGACAAATCTATAAAACATCTACATTTATGGGAGATTTATCTTAGATTTAGCCAGTTTTCTGTCCATTACATATATCAACTCTGCTTTTTTTTTAAATCAAAATACTAGTATTCTGATACGCTGAAGTACTTTTCGAAGATTGTATTTTTTTGGAGATCTAGTTTCTTTTCAGCTTTGACCCACAGAAAATTCAGATCTCCTCTCATTCAAGTACCTGAATTTTTTACTCTGGTTGACTTCTGATTGATTCCTTGATTTTGCCCAATGAAAGTCAAGATGCTATTACTAGTCAGTCAATGCAATTACATACTTTGTAGTCAGCTCTTCCTTAATATCCTCGGTACTTAGCAAAGCCCAAGTCAAAATAGAAATACTTCATAATGGAGGAAATGCTTACTGGTAAACATTGTGTTGATTGTAACACCAAGGTTTGTCTGCACCATCCAGCTGTTAATATTATTTGTTAGGAAGCTAGAGTGAGGTACCCTTCTGGTGAAACACAAATGTTTGAACCCATGAAATCACCTTTAGTTTCATGTTATAGTTAAAGCAAAGAAGTAGACTCCTCTCATAAAGCCCTGTTCATGTATTTTAAGTGCATACTTTAGGGTGAAAGGAATCACATTCTTGGCATGCATATCTTTCAAAGGGAGAGATCCAACCTTAAGAGAAATTAATTTCACTCCTGAAGATGACTTTCATACCTTTTATTTCTCTAAAAACATTTCAAATTATATGTTCAGAGCCTACCCAGGGATCCCAGTCAGATACTCAACTGCACATAATTTTGATCCAGATAAATTGCTTTTCCTTTGAAGTGACTTCCTTGCTTTTATTCCCTCATATCATAATACTTAAGGCTAATTAATCTTCCCTTTCTTCCTTCTCACCTCTGCCCACTACATGCACACATCAGTAATTATGTTCCACTCACACTTGTTGCTCTGTCGTGTTATTGCTAACTCTGTCCTTGGATTCTTGTCCTGAGATACTATCTAATATATTTGGAAGCTTTCAGCATTTAAATGTTTGGTGTCTCTATTTACAGTCAAAAATTAAAGATACGTTGAGTTAAAAAAATTCGGAGTTAAAATTCAGGAATATTCTGAGAAAAAAAAAAAAGAATAAGGATTCGTGAGAAAGTATAAAATAAATAATGTAAAAATAACAAAAAGGAAGAAAAACTATATATTTGCTTGTAAGCAATTGTTTTGAATAAGTGAATCTCCATTGTACATATGTTTTCAAACTACGCTTGAGGACATAAAAAATTGATGATGCAGAAAGATTCAGGAAGCCTCTGTGGTCAATAATGCTCTTGGACAAATAATGTAGAAGTGTGGGAAAAGACAGAAAGAAGCCAAATCCTGGCTGTTGTTGATAACAGGGAAGAAAAAAAGATAGATCTCTGGAGGGGGATTACTGGATTCCACCTCTTTCGGTTTTCTGTCTTTCTCACATAGCTTTTGCTATTACAAAGCAATGGAACAGTCCAGACCGATCAATATTGTACAAGTAATAAATTCAGATTTAGAGACATGTAAATGGCAGTTTTTACCTGTGTTTGTTAAATCAGTTGGCCTTGGGATCGGTATTTCTTCTGCAGAGGTATCTGGTAAATAAAATGATGCCTAAATCTACCAGTTAAATATTTTAAAGTGAGACGTCAGTAAACTCCACCTTAGCTTCTAGGTCTATCTCCTATGTTCTGGCAGAGCCAGGGGAGAAGAGGAGGGCGGTGGCGACTCTGCCAAGTGCAAGGAGACCAGGTGTGGGGTGGCAGCCACTCGACGGACAGGCTCTCCTCCTGGGATGGGGACCGAGTTGCACGGCCTCCGGCACGTCACTGGGGAAAGGAGGGAAGGAGCCCTTTACTGACTTCATTCAGTCCCCAGCTCTGACAGCTACTGTGGCTTGTGGGGGAAATACTACCTGTGACAGTCAGCAGAGACTACACCTACGCTGCTAAGCTGACAGGGACAGGGCTCCGGCAGTGGTGGGTGATTGACTGTGCTATTTGGTTTTCAGCCCATTCCCAGTGTCAGTCAGCAGCCAGCAGGCAATGCCTCTGTGCATCCAGGTACCCCGGTTGACAGTATCAGCAAAAAGTGCCTGTTTTGGAGCATGGAGGGCAAGAAAGTTTGGCTGCAGGAGGGCATGAGGCACATCGTGCTTTGCAGGATCCTCTTTATTTACCCGGGCAGGTCTCACCAGGAGGCTGTCACCACCCTCTCCCTGTGGATCAATAGAGTTTACCTACATGACACACAGTGTAGATTTCTGTAGTAAGGCCTGTGCTGCCTCACTTGCATTGGTACCAATGTCGTTATTTAAAGATGTAGACAAGCCTCAGACTCAAGGCAATATATTCAACTCTCATTGAATGTATTCTCTCAAGGAAATTCTCAGAACAACGATTGGCTTTGGCTACTGCTTGGGAAGGATCTGTGCCTAGGCCTAAGCCTTCATTAAAGCACACGTAATTTTCAGAATATTCCCCTGTCCTAGTTGTGTTTCCTCATTCCCATAGACCTGTGTCTTCTGGGCATTTGTTCAGTCCCCATCAGAATTGTTCTGCCAGGCATGGAAGTGGGTACGTGACTGTTGCAGCGAAATGCAAATACGTTCCAGTAGTCTTTGCTCAAGAACAGAGCCTCAAGCAGATACTAATAATTGAATCACACTGCTAAATAAATTGTAAGCACCTGAGTCATGCATCATTTTAATGCTCTTAAGAAAGAATTAGCCTCAAGGAAACTGATATGGATTATGGAGTCAAGATAATTTTCTAACAATACAATTTAGGTTAAATGTTCCTTTCCTGAAATGCCTGCTGGGATGAATTGAGATATATTGGCACATCTTGCTTAATTCCACAACTGGAGTATGGTAGCAATGATTGCACTGGAGATTTTTTTTCTAGAAAACTCTCCTGAGAAATTAACCAATGTTTCTTTTATTGCCATGAGGACAAGATGCTACAGGATGATGAAAATCCCGTTGCACTTCCCGCATTATTCTTTGTTTAAAAGCAAACGTGATGTTTTTACCTTTTCTTTTCATTATCCTTCTTGTACCAGTAACAAACACTGTTACCTTTAATTGACCAGCTGAATCTCCTATAAATTGCTTGTGAGCAGAACACATTCTTGTCCAAGTTTGCCATTCTCTGTGCTAATGATTCAGTAGCTAACATGACAGCCAGCTGGTTTTGGCACTATCTTCTTTACTGAAAGGAAAAATACAGAATTATTTGTACAGCTGCACCAAAATGTGGAATGTCTCTTGTGGAAGTATTTATCTCACTGTTATAAAAGTTTTTTTATAGTCAATGGACAAACAGAGGAAACTGTCTAAGAGTTGGTTCAGCTCATGCTAAAGGAGTTATTTCAGGCAGTTTGAGTAAATTATGTTCCCCAGATGCCTCTTACACAATCTTGAGAGTAATGGGAACTACACTAGTAATGAACTGGATCCCTGACTTTACACAGACAAGGGTAGTTTAAGTGAAGCCCATCCTTAATATGTTGGGGTTTTAGTACTAACAAAGGGCATGGCTGCAATTATTTTTTCCAATTCTCTAAAGCAGTTTGTTTGCGTGTACAAAGACCTCCCTTCATGTCCTTCTTCCTTCAGGCTCTGCTAGTGCAGTGGAGGAATCTCCTCCCTCTAATCCCTTCACCTGTAAATTATCTCCTCTCCAAGGTCAACTGCACATCCAGTAACCTTACTAATATTTTTCAAAGAAAGGTTTAGGGCAGGCAGGACAAGTCAAGGTATATAAGCACCTACTCTAGTTGTCCAGCTCTCCTTGCTCTCCATTTGCCTTTGGGAATACAGATTGTGTTTAAGTTTCCCTCATTAGCTGTGACAGAGAAAATCACAAGTACTGCTTTGAGCATTGTTCTCCCCCTGCTCTGATGGATGTGATTATTTTGGTCTAGAAGTTAAAAGGTAGTTTCTGTCCAAGATGGCTGCTTTTATTTTCTCTTAGTTAGAACTGTGTTTCAATCTTTTTGTGTGTGTGAGTGATTATTCATCTACATTATGATCCTTTGGTAGTAAGATGATGTACCAGTAAGGGAATGTATCACATAATTCTCCAGAGACCTTCTCTGAGTGAGTCTGAAGTTCAAACGAATAGTCCAAAGGAAAGCATATTTAACCTCCTCATAAAATAGAGACCTGGAGATAAGAAAAGTAGTGTGAAAAGGCAAGAACATCAAGAGTTAATGAATAAAGAGGAAGGACGGAAGCTTCTTGCTAAGAAAATAAAAGGTGTCACACTTAATGTGGGCAAGACTTATCTCTCCTCATGCTCCATCTCCAGACTATATCCTGTAGACTCTGATGGAAAGCAGTCCAAAAACAGGGTACATGCAATGCGCATCTTCTGTGACTGTCCTCTCCCACCATCTGACAAGTTCTGACTAATCACAAAATCATAGAATAGTTTGGGTTGGAAGGGACTTTTAAAGCTCATCTAGTCCAATCCTCTAGCAACAAACAGGGACATCTTCAACCAGATCAGGTTGCTCAGAACCCCATTCAGCCTGACCTTGAATGTTCCCAAGGATGGATCGATGGGTCGAGAACAACTGTATGAGATTCAACAAGACCAAGTGCTGGGTCCTGCACTTGGGTCACAACAACCCCATGCAATGCTACAGGCTTGGGAATGAGTGGCTGGAAAGCTGCCTGGTGGAAAAGGACCTGAGGGTGTTGGTCGACAGCTGGCTGAACATGAGCCAGCAGTGTACCCAGGTGGCCAAGAAGACCAACGGCATTCTGGTTTGTATCAGAAATAGCGTGGCCAG
>NW_009597429.1:0-20103 GCF_000690535.1 Cariama cristata
ATATATATATAAAAATATATTTATATACCCACATAGAGCAGAAACACAGCTAGTTTCTACGCAGTATTCGAGATTAAAATAAATGCCGAACTTCATCCCAGCTGAAAGTATATATTTGGTCACAAGCCTCTGCTTTAGTGCAAGTCTCCTCAGAGTGAACATAGTTTTGACCTATTTTGCAGATCCACCATGAAGCCTTGCTAGTGCTTTTAAAACCTTACACACTTATACAGAACGGACCACAGTCAGAAAAAAAAAAAAAAAGTAAGTTTGGAGTAAGAGATATTTTTCCCCTGCTTCCCCTCATTTGTTTGTGTCAGTCACATAAAAGGTTGGCAACTTCCCAGAGCTCCAAACACAACAGTTTCATGTTAAAAAGATGTAGCCTGTAGTCTTCCAACCTCATATTGTAACCTGTGCCGCTGTCACACGTAAGTTGTCTTAGTTTAGCTGACTGAACATAAGATGCAGCAAATACCACTGTTAGTTTAGTATGTAACCTTCCTTCTGAACTAACAATCACTGTATCGGCATAGTGCAAAAGGAGATGCCACTTTTAGAATGAAAAAGAACACTGAGATTAAAAGAGTTGATGCCATTTTTCACATGATCAAATGCATTAAAAACTTGATATCCTGCCATTATTTCTAAAGAAGCAGCTGTATTTATACCTACCAGCAGCATGTGAGATTTAGAACCAGGATTTCAATACCAAATTCTTCCCCTCAGGATAGCAGGCTGACTGTCATCTTCGCACATCAGAACCTCCAGAGGCAACCAACTCCTCTGGTTACCCAGCCTAACACTAAGTAGGATCTTTGCCAACACCCTTCAGCTGTGGGCATGTCCCAGGAAGGTGGCACTTGTAAGTTTTTTCACACAATCTCATGAAATAAATGTAAGAATATGCAATAAATTTGATCAAGTTGTGACTATACCCAAGGGAAGAGTTAACTATACAGAAGACTTTGTAGGGTAGCAAGGGAAGGAAGTCTGGAATAGCCAGATAATTGCTCTAACTTAAGGATCTTCCAAGCAGTATCAATAAATTCAGGTAGTAATTGAAAAGCGACAGAAAGTCAACTATTGACTAAAATCTATTCCCCATTTTTGAGGAAGAAAGCATTTACTGCCTTGACAAAATAAGACCTAAGGTCCTCTTCATCAATCTGCTGGACAGGAGACTGCTGAAAACAATTATGAACTATATATAATATGAAGGAGTAATACCCTTGTCTTCTCCAAGAACCTTAAACAGGGCAAGACAACTTCAGATTAATCAAAAGGAAGTCACCTACGAAAGACAAAGTGTAACTGTTCTTTAGGCTTCCAGTGAAGATTATCTGGTAGATACTAGGTTGACTTTGGAGCAGCTGTGATTAACTTAAATTCTGTTTCATGGTATCAGTGCTGCTTGCAACTATTCAAAGGAAATGTCACTGGTGATCCCAACCAAAGCAGCACAACCTGTAAGACTACAGCTATGAATGGTTTTGGCTACCAAATCAGAAGGCAATAACAAAGCTAGAATTCTTCCTTAGTAAAACTCTTCGGGTTGAAGATTAAATAATCCCTAGGAGTTTAGGACCCAAGAAAAAGAAGCAAAAAACGAACATTTTAAGAACTAATCCCTTTAAAGCGATTAAATGCAAAACTGTGATAGGCCATAACTGAGGAGTTAACAGTGCCAGTCACAAAGATGCATTTTATCATGAATCACAAGCCTTACAAACAAGTTTGTCCTGTTAGGTGGAGCTCTGGGAACTAATGAAAGATGTAAGTAGAGGTGGTTATTACAGTATCAGCAGTTCAAATCTTTCCACCTGTTCTTTCTTCCTAGTCATATGAAATTACCAATCTCCGAGAGAAAGCAAGAACACTTGGAGCGAGACATCCTCCTTTTTTCATTCATATCAGATCAGACCAAAGATCGATCCAGCTCAGGATCTTGCTTCCAGCAGTGGCAGCCATGAACACGGCAAAGAACAAGAACAGGACAAGCATACACAACACTCCCTCCTGCTATCATCCACACTCCAACTACCTTCAATTCAAGTTACTTCCTGAGACAGATGTGATTTTGTATATTTAATATTCCTCAGCAGACTCCTCTTCAAGGTACCTCGTCAGTACCCCCTTGAGACTATCTAAACTTTCAGCAAGAAAAGAAGATTTCAGCTTTGAGATCTATGGAGTTTCACAAGCCTGCGAACATGGTAACATCTAAGGTTTAACTCCTTGCATCAGCAATTTTGATGAGACACACAGAGTGCTTTGATGAGTCTCTCTAAAAGGAAACTCAGAGCCTATTGTGGAACAAACTAAAGTTTCAGACTGTCAGTGAAATAAGTTTTTTATTTTCCTCAGTTTTTGTAAAATGCTGCTCTACAATTCTGTAAAGTACTTTCTCAAGTTTAGGTAAGGCTGAATAACATTGTTATTCATAACAAATACACACAAAGAACCAGAGCAGCAATGAACTTTCCAATCTTTTTTACTGATTTTTATGAGTGAGTGTGTGCATAGCAAAGTAGTAGAACATATTAGCTAGCAGACAAAAGAGGTTAGAAAGTTCCGATCAACAGTTAGCCAACTGTCAGACAAAACCAAGATTTCCAGTTTTAAGAATCAAACCTTTCATACTGTTAAATCCTATCTACTTCATACATTCAAGAATGACAGGAGGTAGACTGTTCTCAAAATGTAAGGAAACCCATGGCATTTTAGACCAAAGGTCTATTTACTGTGATAGCCTGTAGCAGATGCATAGAAAGACAAGATGCAATCATAGAATCTCAAGTTGGAAGGGTCCCATAAGGATCATCAAGCCCAACTCCCTGCTCCTTGCAGGACTCCCTAAGCTAAACCATATGACCAAGAGCATTGTCCAGACACTCCTTGAACTCTGACAGGCTTGGTGCCATGACCACTTCACTGGGAAGCCTGTTCCAGTGACCAACAACCCTCTCAGTGAAGAACCTTTTCCTAATGTCCAATCTGAACTTCTCCTGACCCAGCTTCATTCGATTTCCTCATGTCCTATCGCTGGTCACCAGAGAGAGGAGCTCAGCATCTCCTCCTCTGCTGCCCCCCTTGAGGAAGCTGTAGACTGTGATGAGGTCCCCCCTTCTCTTCTCCAAGTTGAACAAACCAAGCGACATCAGCCACTCCTCACAAGTCTTGCCCTCAAGGCCTTTCACCATCTTGGTCACCCTCCTCTGGACACACTCCAATAGTTTGATGTCCTTCTTATATTGAGGAGCCCAAAACTGCACACAGTGCTCGAGGTGGGGCCACACCAGTGCAGTGTAGAGTGCAATGACCAGGGTATGTACTGAATGAACCTTCCATCCCTTTGTATACCTCCCAGTTCTTGGTAATCAACAGTCTAGAATTCCTAGGCCTGACTGGCATCCATACCATTAGATTCAATAGCTCCTCCTGGATCTGGTCCTTGTGAATTTGCCCGATTCATTTCAGAACCCATTTACTCACTCATATTTCACAATATCCAGCAGCAACAAGGTCCACAATTAAGCTACATATCAAGGCAAAAATACTGTCTTTGGTCTAGATTTGCCTCTTAATTTCATTTAGCTGCACCCAGATTGCACTTGTATTACCATCTCAAACTGAGAATTGGTTTTAATCCACATATGTAAAATCTAAATGAGTGAAACAGTGAGTCCAAGCAGAGCTGGAGCCAGGATGACACAAAGGCAGAGCAAGCACACAAACACTTTGCATTGGACCATACAAGATATGGTCTTGTACTCCAGCAGTACCAACAAGACATGGTACTGCTAGAAGAAACAAAAATAGCCTTGAAGTTCAGACATCTACATCCCATTATAAAGCACGGGATTTCTGTCCCCACTTTTATTTCCTGTCTCACCACTCCTGCAACAACTTATTTAGTGATACTGGATATATTACAAATTAAGCTTTCCTTAGTTTGCCACTAAGCACTTACTCAAATTCCCATGATTTGTCCACTCGATGTGATCAGAAGTGCTAAATACTGGACTTTGGCAATATAAAGCGCTACAGAATGGCAGTTGCCATGAAAAATTAAACTTCATGCATCAGCATTGGTGCCCAGCTAGTAAAAAACTTCATTTTCACATTAGGTTCTCCAAATGGGGTGAGAAAAAAAAACAAACACCACAAAAAAGCAAATAGAACATGACAGAATGCCATGATACAGTGCAGAAGTAATGCAATTGTAGCATTTTCTTGTTCTGGAAGTTTGACTTGCAACCATAGCTTTTCTAAAGCTATAATTTTCAAGACGCATTTTGAAATGCCCTGCAAAATGTACAAGTTTTTAGCAGTTGACTCTGCTTTGAGCAGGAGCGTGGAACTGGATGATCTTCTAGAGATCCCTTCCAATCTCAGTGATTCTCTGAATCTCAGATCTTGCCTTAACAAACCAAACCTCTGTTTGGATTAAATTTCTATTTCAGTTCTCGAAAAGAGTCAGTTTTAAGAAGACAAGCGCAAATAGAAGCAAAGACGGCATTGAAATTCCAAAGATTGTTTTTTTTCCCCACAAGCCACTAGGAAAGGAGATTAAGATGCAGAATATCAAAATACTACAAATTCAAGAAGAGAAGCTACAGAGAAAGAGGGGGGAAATTCAGACATTAACTGTACGGTACATTCTCAACAATACGGTTTATCTAGGCTGTTGGATTATCTATATCTTATTTCTTAAATGAAATCAACTAGAAGCAAAAGTCTTAACTTATTCAAGAACATCTTCCAAAAAAAGACGAAAAATCCCTGGGAAACAACCATGCCAATCTGCAAAGCGTGGTCATTTCATTGCTTACTAATTTCTACAATTTTATTTGATCTTTCATTATCCCTGTAGAATAGGGGTGGAATAATTTTACAATATATTTTAAATAATAACAAACAATGCAAGATTGAACAGCCTCCAGAAAAGGAAAAGCAAATATATATTTGCCTTAGAATGGTGAAAGTACATATGAATATAATTACCTATATAAAAGGCATTAAAATTCATGTAGGAAAAAGCAGCCACTAAAGTGGCATTTGGACCTATTTTTGGATATTCCTGCAGTGAAGAAAGCCCTAAGGAATAAAAGCGTAGCAGTGGTTTCCAGAGGTTGCAATAGTGTAAGGATATAAATAAAGCCTGTGGAAAAAGGTAATAACATCTGTTAGAATTCAACAAATGCAGCTGAAAAAAAAAAATATTTTCAGGAATACAGTGTCTGCTTTCAGATCTGAAGCAGCAAATTCGAGTTAAATACAGGGAACATGAGAACAAGATGCAAAGCAAAAAACAGGAATGCAGAACACTGTCATAACATAGCCATCTAACATTACATAAGCAAAATGTAGCATCTATGTCCTACATGAGCTAATGACTTCATCCCTCCCTTACTGAAAGTCCCCACTCTACCACACAGGTAAGAAATACCTTTCTCTCTCCAGTTGTTTCTGTGATTAACCCAATTCAGTTCAGGACAGGGTTTCACAATGCAAATCCTTTGGCAGCAATAGCAGGAATACAAGTATATTCTCATATCACTCTACTCTCATTTCTCCCTGCCCTTGTGCCCTGCACGTCAGCTCCTCAATCGCAAGGGCATATGTCCATTGTGAACCACGACACCACAAGTTTAGCTTTCAAGAAGGTCAGCCAGAATTAAAAAAAAAAAAAAAAAAATCAAGGGAGAATTCAAAATAGGACATTCAGATGCAAGTTATGTTGGTGTTACACAGCCTTCTACTAGTTGTGTGCCTATGACAGTTGAAGCCTGGTTTGTAGAGTCTGAAAGAAAGCAGCATATGTGGCCTGGCAACCTGGGGAAGCTTTTCCTTGTCCTTGGGTGAGCCTGTAGATCTTTGAAAAGGTCTAGATGGTTTGTTTTCCAGAAGAAGAGAGGTAGTTACTGTGTAGAGTCAAAGCACCCTTCTATGATACGTGTTCTTTATTTGGAGGACAGAAGGAATTCGTCCTCATTATCTTGAGGCCAAGGCAGACCATAGTAGCCAAATTTGATAGCGTTGTCCAAAACTCAAACTGTCAGTTCAGTCAATTGCCCAGGTATGAAGTCACCTGCTACAATGCTTCTGAAATAAATTATTACTGTTACTTCCCATCTCACAAATACACTAGACTTTACCAAAGAGATCAGACACAACGGTGTCTATTAACAGCGATGTCCCCTTGTCAGAAGCATCAAATAGTTACTGTGGCCCAGGTGCATCTCAGAAGGTATCTTATAGATAGAGAAGCATTTCAGTCATTCAAGTCTAGGGCTTGAGAAGAGAGCACAATCCTGAATTTTATCTTTATGCTGAGATACTAAATTGTCTCAGGTACATGGAAGTTTTCAAATCCTGTCAAGGATGTTTTCTTAGATCTAAGAAAGATTTTTATCACTGGTTTAATCCCATATAAAAACTTTGCTAGTCACTCCCATGAAAAGAGAAGCATAAAATCTATGATGGTGCCCATTATCAGCAGTCCATACTCTTTGAGTGCCAGAGCTTAGGTGCCAAAGAAGCAGGGTTTGCAACAGCAGCTTAAACATCTCAAATTCTCACTGACAGGCCAAGCTACCCTTCCACTTATAAGAGCTGGCAGTATATCTAGAAGCTGTGTTCATCCTGATCAGTTTTCAGTGATATGTCCAAAACAAAGGCTACCATCTGTGTAGGCCTTTAAAATGACCTGTTGAAGATAACGTATCGTTTGGCACAACAGTCTTGTCTAGCTTTGATTTTTTAAAAATATGTATGTATTACATACATATGTATGTATAGGCTAAGATCTACTGATCTTTCTCCAACTCAAGACGTACAGTCAGTTCTTCTGAGGACTAGGAATACACTCTCCAGGTCAGCTCCAGAAGGGGTGGCCCTCAAGTTTTCTACAATTAGCAGAAAGCTTGGAACATCTCTGTAGCCGGGACGATACTAATACATCCAGGTTGAGAGCAAGAGAGACAAAATACTCCTTCATTTTCTATCAAGAGATCTGCTGACCAAAGATATCTATAATTCAGGCCCAGAGCAAGAGGCAGTGAAAATACAGGCTTGTCATTTTGCTGGAGAAGTTTTCCATATTGCACTCCAACGTTACTACATCCAAAACAGGTTCATCAAGGTTTGACCCAGGATGTGCACTCAGTGCTTAAATTGCTGAGGCTTTGTTCATATCAGCGCACAGGATGGTACCTTGCTGGGTGCTTGTGTCACACTGACCTAACCAGTACAGAAACTTTTCAAACAAATAATAAAGAAAAAAAGATTCTCCTCAAAAGGAGCACAGAGAAGACACTACTGAAGATCAACATCTTTTAATTTAGCAGCCACTGTTTACATAAAGAGATGACATGGTGACAGTAAAAGATAATCAAGATATGCAAGTTTTTCTAGCCTAAGTGAGTTGTATGCACATGAAACAACAGAGTAATATCTGAATAAGAATTATGCAAGAAAGTGTAATATATGGCCCAGTGCTCCAATTAGGGCCCAACCACCAATAGGCTGGTCAATTATTGCCTAGTCAGGTGTAATCAGTAGTGTACAGAATTAGCAAAATGCTTTTGCATACCTGTACTGTCTTCTGATTCTTACTGAAAAGATTCGTCTTTCTGATCTTGTTGGTTAAATCAAGGGCTTATAGTCTTTCCAATATACACTGATTACTGTTTGTACAAAAGAGTGTGCTAAGTGCAGTCACTGATTAACAAAGTGGGCTGACAATAATTTGTGATATATTTAGAACAAGTCTAAGATGTGTTTTCTTCATGGTAAAGGAGACGTCCCCAAAGGAAAAAAAAGAAATTTGCTTAGATACCAGAAAAATATTTTAACTTCTCTCATATTCAGTACTGTGTGTGTGTATATATATATATCTGTTGTTCCACTGTGATGATGTAAAGTACTTCAAACTCATGTTTCCCATGTTAATTACAAACCATACTAAATAAAAATACTAGACAACAATTTTAATCTGGAGTTCATAGTTTCTTAAACCTAGAGCCTACAGTTCATTCTGAAAGCAAATTCTCATATAGAACAGGCTCACGAGATTTGAATTGGTTGTTTCACGTCATCTGATGAGTCTATGAACTAGCTACACAGTGAAGAAGAATAAAAAGATTTTTAAGTATTGAGGTATAATGAATCATGCCTATTTATTAGTCATCCTAATGAATACCTGCAAATTATTCTGCAAGAAAGTTATTTTAACAAATTGGAGAACACAGACATATGTCAGTTACTGGGACAATTGCACAGTTTACTGTCAAGCAATTGTAGTAATTATTTAAATTGGTGATTAGATACCACATCAGCCGAGATATTTTAGAATTCCTTGAACTTCCAGTATGGAAATTTACTGTGTATAATTACACTACTGAGAAACATCCATACAGTAAATGAATACCCAGATCTCTTTATTTAGCAACCATAATGCATCTATATTTACTAGCTCATCTGTTTATACTGTTCATGCTGTTTGCAGAAGGCCATTAGCCTTAGTTTTCTAGTAAAAAACGTCAAATTTACAAGAAAGGAGCGAGACTGAACTGCTAAAAAAACAGTAGTATTAAAAGAGTTTTTTAGGGTGCTTAGCACAAAGAGATTACAGTCCATGACTATGGCTCCCAGCAATGCTGCTTAAACACTGTCAATTTGATTTCTCAACTAAAATCAGCAAGAAAATACTAAAATCCTTTTAAAACACTATTTTTCATACAATTCTCTTGTAAAAACATTTTTGTAAAGCCTTGTGCTTTTTTTTGTTGGTACAAGCTATAGGCAGAGCACAGCTAATAATTTTAAGCTTATTAGCAACTTTACCTAACCTCATACTATGATCATTTCTTGCTGTACTTAAACTGCACAGATGTTAAGCAGAAGCCATACCTTTTTTCAGAAACTTCTGCCATAATTTTTAATACAAGCATAGTTGGTCAAAATTCTAATGTATTTTTAAATAAGCCTTCATTAATGCACACACGTTAATGATAGCAAGTCTAACGCATTTTAGGCTAGGAAACCCCACAAATGAAGCTCTTTGAAAAGCTAAAGCCCTTCCTTTTGTTTAAGGAGAAACAGAAGTTCACCAGGAGAGTAGGTCTTCCTTCAAATAGCCAGAGAAAATGCTTAGTAAACCTACACTTTTCATCTTGTAGAAGGCAGCTGAAATATATAGCATAACTCAGAAAAAAACACAGTAGAGTTCAGGATGAAGTATTTACGGTACCATATTAATCATTGAAAGAGCTCCCTGTAGCTGTTACAAATATCTGAAATCAAATGAGATTTGATATGAAAATTGGTATGATTTTAAATGAAATAAGTAAAGGTGTGCCGTGTTTAAGTATCTATGGGAACTGTGTGTGATCGTAGAATTGTAATCATAGAAGTATTAAGTTTGAAATAGGTAACTCTAATAATAGTGTGCAATGTTTTAGTATCTATAGAGTTGAATGTTTTGAAATAAGTAACCATAGGATTGTTAAGTTTGAAATAGGTAACCATAGGTACCTCACTAGGTAGTCACTGGATTTTTCTAAGTTTTGTTTTAAGAAACTAAAGAAACCGTCATGGATTCTAGTTAAGCACAATGAACACCATTTATGCTGCTTGGCAATCCCCTTTCCCCTTCCCTGCTTGATTTGAATATCAAGGATTCCAATCAGTAGACCTAAGTAGGTTTGACCAATGATTATAGTTAGATTGGAATATTAATAAGATTGTGTAATGGGTAAAAAACAATCAATGTAAAGGTTAAATTTAACAGCGAACATAGTATGCATTTTTATGTAAAAGAACGTATGTAACTGACTTGACAGAAAAAGCATATAAAAACTGTTGGAACTTGATGCTAAGGTGGACATGACAGGTGGAGCTATCCCCCATGTCCCCAGTGCTGCAATAAATGAGTGCCTGCTTCTTAATACTACACCAGTGTTAGGAAGTTTTATTCCTGATATCGGTGACATAGCAATTAGAAAACAAACTATAAGACACTGAACTTAAGAAAATATAAACATGGTCAAAGAAATAGTAAAGCAGGGAAGACATAAAATCGGGTGGAGTAAAGAAAAAGAAACGCAAATCTAAGGAATGGTGGTAACAGGACAAGAATTTAAACTTCGGTTCTTCAAATTTTCCCAGACTTTCATGGCTTGCTGTGCCCCTGGCAGACAAGTGAGTGATCACGTAGTGCTGCTCTCAAAGAGACAGATACAGGGATGAGTGTCCTACTCCAGAGGAACCACACAATTCTCCTTGGGCACAGAAGCAATAGCTCCCATGTTAAAATGTCCAGTTCCTTCACAATCACTTTTGTAGAATCATTCCCAAGATGAAAGAGAATTTCACACCACCTCAAAGGAAGAAAGTTGCTTAGCTATGGAAAACCCAGGTAGAGCAATATGGCTTGTCTAAGGTGACAACAGAAACTTGTGCAGTTGAGGACATTTCACTCCTAAGTTTTGGGGAAGACAGAGAATCCAATGACACTCAGTCTTCATGGCTCAGACCTTACGCAAAACAAAATGAAACTTCAGTTTTAAACCTTGAAAAGAAGCCACACTAAAAGGCAATAAAATTACTCCAGCTAATACCGTGAAGAAAAATCCAGCGTTCCAGTAACAGAATGAATTCTGTGCTCTTGATATCCTCAACCAATGGATGTTTTAAGAGCATTTTCTGCAGAAAAGAAGTATCTTTCCAGACAGATAGTATTTGACTGACCGTCAAGAAAAGGAAAACAGAGCCATTTACATTAGAAAACCATAAGAATCAGTTCTCAGGTGCAGGTAAAAAGTTTACAAACTTTTCCAGGAAAGCTTTAAAATGTGCTGATAATAGAACTAGAAGTATTAAAATGCCTATCCATTTTTCCACTGATTCATCCCTGAATGGGCACTGGCTCACAGGATCGAAACTGGTTTCAGTTATAACTAGAGGATTCAAACACTGTCCAGAAAATAAAATCAGTAACAATCTATGCCTAACACCTCAAACTGCAGCACTCATTTAACGAAGGACTAAGCAGTAGCATGAAGAGAATGGGAAGAACCCTTCCTACAACACCAGAGTGTCTTAGCCATTATTTTGATGTTGAAGGAATAAGGTAATTAACACACCTCTGTCACTATGTATAAGTATCAGAAGATTTGCAAAATAACCAGTCTGCTGAATCCATGTCTGCTATTTCCTTGGTAAACAGAATAAGCTGAGCTCTTCAGAATCATTTCTCTCAGAAACACAAGACCGACACTGTCTCCTTTCCATGGAAGCAGAAGACAGTCATCTGTCTACATTTTGAAGAAAAAGTAGATCCTCATCAGTTCCTGGAAGGAGTGGTACTTGTAATTAAAGGCAGGTTAGAAATTGTATAAAAATACTTAAGTAATTACCTCTCCTATAAAGACAACCATAACACAGTCCAGTTTTTCTTCAGGGGACAGCTTATCAATAAGGGAGTGGAGAGTTTCTGTAAGGTAAGACTTGACTTTTCTCTTCACTGTAGGTATTCCCATTACAATGGAAACTGAAATCAAACAAACCAGAAATGTACTTTCAGTGACTTCAAACACAAGACAGAAAACAAAAATCTTATCTCGTTAATAAAGCATAGCTTAAGAAATGAAAAGAGAGAAAAGATGGAGATAACAGTAATTAAAAACAGCTTAAAAATATACTACCCATCATCAGGAGCATGATTAACATAATCACCACCAACGCTCAGAGCAAACACAGCAAACAAAAAAAAAGTCATCCTAGACATACCAGATTATTGCATAGGTGTGGTGGGTTGACCTTGGCTGGATGCCAGGTGCCCACCAAGCCACTCGATCACTGCCCTCCTCAGCTGGACAGGGGAGAGAAAATATAATGAAAGGCTCATGGGCCCAGATAAGGACAGGGAGAGATCATTCGCCAATTACGGTCATGGGCAAAACAGACTCGAAGGAGCAATGATACTTACTGAAGTAATGAAAAAAAGGCCAGGAGTTACTAATGCTTCTTTCAAAAGCAAGGAGGGGGAGAAAAGAAAAGAAAGGTCTAGTGGACCATAACATGAGACACTCAAGTCAGATGGCATACAGAGAAACACAGATTCATTGGTGGGGCCTTCAGGCTTGGAGACACACACACACATGCGTTTTGAGGTGTATCAGCTTGGCTGGACTTTATGCTATTTATTTTCTAGAGCTCCAAGAGTGGGATTCCATGGAGTTATTCTAATGACCAAAGCTTGGAATTTGTGAGGATTAGGAAAAAAAAAAGGAAAGGGGGGATTCAACAGTATTGCAGCACATCACTAATTCCCCCCCTCCCCCTGCAATGAATTCCACATTTTATTGATGCAATTATATCTGATTATCGTAGTTCTCCCAACTCTAAGTTATACGTTGAAATATACTGTTCAAAAAACCAGAAACAACTCTAAAATAATTATATCCATGCATGGTTACCCTACAAACCTGAAAAGCCAAAGGAATATGTCCATTAGCAGTTCAGAATCCGTAACACTTGAGCTTTGTTCCATTTTACTTAGTTACAAAAAATTCATCCAAACTAAACACTTCTTAACGTGTACCTTAACATGGCATGGGGTGTGATTGAGACTATGTAGAAAAGAGCAAAGCTGAAGCCAAACTCCTTTCATCTTGGATTCAGTGCAAATTCTAAGAGATATCGATATCACACAAGTTAAATTAGATGTCCTTGATCTACCAAGTAATGCAGTAAATTGTATTACCAGGACTACAAAGTCTTCCAGATGTAAAACATAAAATAAACATCGTATCGGCATACCTCCTGTCCTTCCAAGGCCAACCTGCACAGAAGGTTGGAGGCTTCCTTCATTTTTCAACAAGTGAGGCAAATGGTAATAAATATTTGGCACTTGAAGAGATTTTCTACTTGTTAGCTCTTTTAATAATTTCAGCGTCTCATCTGCAAACATACATGAAATCAGTAATGCAGAAAACAAAGAATATGAAGTTTTATGCAGTGGTAAATAGTACAAAGTTCCAAGCTTGGTCCTAAATGAAAAACAGAACAAATGATGCATTTTACAAAGGCATTATAACTTGAGTACAAAAGAAGCCTTTTCTTATTTTAATTTTATAAATAAACAATGGCCAAGATTATTTTCCACTGAGTAACCTTGCTACAGATATAGTTAATACTTACCAGATCACATAAGACTTAGCATGTAATCACAGAAGTAAAGACTGCTCCATTTATTTAGGGGGTTGGTTCCCCCCTCCCAATGAATCAAAATAGGAGGCTTATTAACCTAGATTATTTTTTACTTACACTTACAGAGCTTATCACCATGTAGTGATTCTACTGCAAATAACTTTTTAAAGTTAAATGCATCTTGGAATACACTGCACATACAGACACAAAAAAAAATAGCATTAAATATACAATCAAGATTTTGAGTATTTCTGCAATAAAAAAAATGTTAATGTGAATTTAATTTTGTCCATTAGAGTACTTAAAATAACTCTTACTCTTTCTAGAGTAACTGCCTCACAGGATGTCCAGGTGGCTCTCAAAGTTGTAAATAACAGTTTTTAAGTTCCCCTGCTGTGCGTGCTGATTTTCTTACATCAAGTGTGAAAAAAAACTCTTATTTCAAATGACATATATGATAACATATGAACCTTTGAAAACTTACTGGCTTTATAATATCAAGTTAAGTAAAAAACCATACTCAAAGTTTCAGAGATAAAATTGAATTGTGAGGAAGTGAGAAAAGTAATGTCATAAACGTAATTCCTCTCAGATTCTGAGTGCAGCTTCTACAAAGACAGAAGGGTTTTGTTGTGGGTTTTGGTTTTGTTTGTTAGGGTGGTTTTTTAATATTTATTTTGGGGTGAAACTAAATTCCTAACCACTTAAAATATTGAAAAGAGCTTTGTAAACAGATGCCATAAGCAGGGATGCTTATTTTGATAGATTCCAATACAGGTACATTTTACTTTTCCTGTTAACATTCCTTTAACTTCAGTTG
Organism: Cariama cristata; assembly: GCF_000690535.1. Lineage (NCBI taxonomy): Eukaryota > Metazoa > Chordata > Aves > Cariamiformes > Cariamidae > Cariama > Cariama cristata. Next base: position 14,039 of record NW_009597429.1, read on the forward strand.
CAAAAGCTGGACTAAAAATTCTGTCAAAGTATGACAGTACTTTGTGTGAATGAATAACGATCTACATACAACGATCTGGAATTCCTTCAGCTTCAAAGATAGCAAATACTACATAGTATTTTGTATACCTAAGTACATGAAACTTATAAATCTATCTAATACTAAGTTCTGAGCACCACAGCTCAGGAATTCAGACTTCAGGTGACTTCTCATCATGGCTCCACATGGAAAAAAGAAGATGTCCCAGCTTGGATCCAGACATGGTAGAATGTTAAAAACATGAATTCAGCTGTATCAGAAGATAATAACTCCCTATAATCATATTGTCTATAAGGAAGCTAACTCATTTTTAGAAATAAATGTGGCAATAACTCAATCATAAATCCAGTATCAAAATTACCTGACTTCCTCTATGGTTGTTTGCTTTAACAGCAAAATCATACACACAGAATAGAGAGACAAGAGTCATAGACTATGTTAAATGCAACCTTTACCCGTACCATTCCTGGAGATCCAGGGAACTACAGAGATCAGGTTGGATAGGCTATTAGCATCAGACAGAGCAATTCATCATTAATACCAGCACTGAGGGTCTATAATTATAACAACCACACCGCAAAAAAAAAAAAAAATTCTATAGAAAACAGTAACCCATAGCACAAATGCAAGTAGACAACAGATTCAAAAAGCTTGATCCATTTTTTGATTTGTAAAACTCTTTGTGTTTATATTCCTCATTAGGCCAATACAGTGAAATTTCTGCAACCTACGAAACCAGACCTCTCACCAGAAAGTTGCTATTTATTTGTTATCATCTTCCATCTAGAAAAATCAGAGTGACTATAGCAGTAACAGTGTGATTTTAAAAGTTAACGTCAACTAGCTGGTGAGTAGTGCCATTCTCTAATACCGTCAAATACAGCTCTTGGTAAATTTGAACATCAGCATCCAAAATGGGTAAAAACTAACAGAAGACTTTACCAGTTTGCCATTTAATCACTAGTTATTAAAAAGGACATTACCTGTACATTTTACAAATCATAATCAATACCTTAGCCTATATGTTTTTACATCTTCCAGCTGATTTTTAAACATATTTTAATTGCTCCAAGTTCATCTATCTCTTCTGTTTGCTCATCTGTCCCCTCAAGCTCTATTTAAAAAGGGATGTAAATTATTGTCAAAATTTATTCGATATGTTAAATAAGTAACCAGAAGTTCCAAACTTTGGGAGCTAGGCATGGAATAAATATTCAGTCCCTCAAGTCATAAGAATGAGGAGTGGGTGGATCATTAAGAATAGAAATTGGAAAAAACAAAAAGCAAAAAAATCCCCACCAGATATAACATATTACACATTCTTTATTCACACTGCTCAACAGTTTCATTCAGGTTTCTCAGTAGCAATTTCTTATTCTATAGTAATAAGAAGAGATATTGGTATTTCAGAGTCACCAGAAATAGCTCAATCACAGCACGTACCTGAAAAATTATTCATTGCATTCTTACTCCCATTTGTTTCTGCTACTGCACGCCTGAACTGCTCCAAGATAGCGTTCAGCTCAGAAGAGCGTTGCAGAGTGCGATGCTCAGCTATACGAAGACGTTCCTTCAAAGCATGGAATTCCCGTTGATATGCAATCAACTTTTCTAGAGAGAAAAAAGAACGATCCTGGTTATTTTTGGAAACAAACACCTACAGATAGATCCAACAAGGGTCAGGGATTGCTCAGCTATGCAGCATCTGAAATCCAACCAAGAAGAGCACAGGCCAGCACAATCCCACCCAACTTAGGCACCTTAGCATTTACACAGCATACAGAGGGAAGAGTGGGCTGCACCTGACAGGGGTGCAAAGCTGGCTTTGGGGGGGGGGGGGGGGGGGGGTCTCTGTTTTGATCTTGTCTAAGTTAGCGTTGAACACAGACAGAGGCAACCTTTGAGTCCTCATTACTCAGCACCACAAGGTAATCCTGAATCTTTTATCGGAACTGATGCCCACAAATCCTTTCTTTTAAGAAGCAGAATAGGAGTGGTGCCTTACAAAAGCACAGGTTATGCCTTCTGAAAACCCTCTCTGAATACTTTGTAAGAATGAGGGGAATCTGACAATATTTCAGACATACCAATTTCAAAGTCAAGTTTTAACTTAACTATATTGTCAGCGCCTACAAGAACAAAATTTTGATCAAAATCCTGCTAAGGTAGATACATACATGTATTCCTTGAAAGGAGACCAAAGGGAGAGGGAAAGACCAAAACTCATTTGCTGATATGTTGCCTATGCCCTTGTCACCCAGCAAAGGACGTATCTCTGGTTTCTGCATCTTTCCTTTTTGTTGGTCATTTCCTCCAACCTCCTGCTCACCATCATCACTCTCCTTCAGCCAATCTACAGATACGGCCTGGAGCATCTTAAGGGATTGTATACCTTGTAACCAATACTCCAACCACACAGCTGTCATCCATAGACATATTGTTATTTACCTCTCCATTTCCAGCCTTTTAGTATTGCTATGGTAGGGAAGTAGAAGTTTTGTAAGCAATCTGAATCTCTTCCTGTTGCCACATTACAGCAACACATGGTGTAAAAAAGGAATTAGTCAACTTTCCCTTGTTAATAATGCTGCATTTCCTCCAACTTCTTTCACTTTACATTTATTTTCTTTTTTGTAGTTGAGATGTACCATTCTGATTATGTTTAGAAAACATAATTAGCTAAAATGCCCTCTGTTTTGAAGACAGAAAAATAAAAACATAGTTCACTGCCTCTTAAAAACATTTGCCTTGCCAGCCTTATTTTCCTTTTTTCATTAAAACCAAATGGTTATTGCTTTTGTGCCAACAAACCCAGAACACAGACGCTGGCCCACAATACAGTGCTAGGCACACTACACACTGACGACTGAATCCAGACTGCTATTTGAAACAGGACTTGGTGCTTTAGTCAGCAGTATAGAGAAGGCCAGGAAAATTTTCTGGTGTTTCTGGCACAAAGGGCATTCTGACTTGCCAATAATAACCCAAAGAAATCAAAGATTGCTTGGAACCATGTCTACTATTTACAGTAAGGTTACAAAACATTGTAACAGCTAAATGAATATAGAATTGTATTAGTGCAGACACCACACTCAAGAATGCAAATGATGTTCCCTCCCCAAAATGAATGGGTTATGGCAGGTTGTATAGCTCCCTGATAATTTCTGTCTAAACATGGAAGAACAGGTGAGCCACCAAAGGACTCCCAAGGTTTTACTGAGGGCTTCTGTAGCAGTGGATAGCCTCAGTAGCAGTCTGTAGCACCAGGTCTCCCTTCTTGTCTCTCTTCATGGTACAAGACAGCAGACAAACTTTAGCACTTCTGTTCATCCTACTTCGAAAAGGCTAAACTCGTCTGGCAGAGTCTGTATTTATCCTAGGAAAATGATGAGAACCCTATGGAACCTGTGCTTCAGACCCCAGCACCTCTAGTAGGATGAATTCAGGTCTTCCTCTCTTGACTTAGACAAATTCTTGGCAGAGACCATTTCTCTGTCTACACTTACTACAAGACAGCACCACATCACGCACAGTACGGCAATGATTCTGGTGCTCTAAGGAACAGCAGAGACCTAGAGGGAATAATTTACTTAGGAATACATCAGAGCAGAGAACTGCAGTAGTTCCCTACCACCTCCATCTAGCAAACTCCGTAATGCAAAATCAGAAATATCTTATTGCTAAACTCAGCTCATAAACAGAGATTAAGATTTTTATGCCTCCCTAATTCAGGTAGGACAGGATCCTTGTAATTCCACAGCAAATTAAAACTCTGTCGTAAAACCACAAGAAACCTACAGCCCAACTGAAAAGGCAGTTTTATCATATGAAGAAATGAAAGCTGTAGTTTTGTATTAAGAGCTCCCAGTAAAAATCCCTTACTGAGGAGATGACACTTTCAGAGGAGGTGGCTGTTATAACACCTTTAACTTACAATTAATAAAATACGTCAAAAATAAAAAAGGTTAAAGAAATTTAAAATTATACATGTAGAAGTAAACTCTTATTTTCATAACTCATCATAGCAGTTTCTGAGCAAAGAACACAGGTTCCCAACTGTGGTACCGTAAAATTTTTCCCAGTAGAAGTATGACAAAGCAGTTCAGTCCTGAGGCTCCCAGTGAACAGTACTGGTAATGCGTTTATGGTACTTGAGACCTCAAAAGCATGAATTCCTTTAAGAAATACTAGTTGGTTGGTTTAAATTAGTCAGCTTCTCACAGCTGATTCAACCAGATGTATCTGGGTTAAGGAGGCCGCTCTGAAAGATACATAAACTCCTGAAACCCATCCTTCAAAAAAGAATGACTGTGGGTTTTTTTGTTAGGTCACAATATTATTCAGCCAAGTAAAACCAGAAAATGCTAACATTACAAATATAATCATATTCTAAGTCCACTACCCTATAAGAATTTTTCTAGTTATTTACACAAAGCGAAGTAAAAAAAAAAATCTTTCTTTTCAAGAACTTGTCATTTAAAACATTTACATCTCTTAACGCTACCAGAGCTAGCACTTTTCTTGTACTTGGAGATTAACGTGTAATTTAGCCTTTTGGTACTTGTTTTATAATATGACTGCCTGTACTTTGAAACAAAACAAATTAAATTTCTAACAGTTATACCTTTGGCATACTTCCACTACTTTGAAGCACTGATCAACTGCTCAGATATTTATTACTTAAAAATAAACAAACAAAAAACCACAACAGCAGCAACATCAAACTTCATCTCATACTAAAAGGCACTTGCAAAGGAGAAAATACTTCTTAGGCTCTTATAGTACCACCAATACTGGTCACCACCTGCCCCAAACTTTAGAAAAGTAAGTGTCCCTTAAGGAATCAGGAGTTTATAAATACTCTCGTTTGATTTTTCAGAGTTCTTGACTCCTAAGTACTTGGGAATGAGCCTAGAAGATTAAATGTAAAGGATCTATTTTTATGTAAACTTTGACTTAGCTCAGGTTTGGCATTTTCTCCTCTGCTCCCCCCCCCCGCCCCCCAACCCATGAAATAATTTGAAAGCTAAATCTTTTCATCAAAATATTAGGACTTTTTGAGGAGAACATGTTACTATATTACACAGAGGTTCCATTTCTATCTTAAATTTTACTTCTTTCCTCACAAGGAGGAAGGAAACAAAATTTGCAAGTGACTGTAGAAGTTTCTCCAGAAATTCAAGGCAGTCTTTCTTTCTGAAATGTGCATGTATGATGAAAGGTCAAAGCTCAATTAGAGTTGAAACCAGCCAGGGCTGTATCTGACAACAAGAAGGGCTTTGTTAAGTATGTTAATAGCAAAAGGAGGTCTTAAAGAAAGAAAAAAAAAAACTAAAATACAAAAACCAAGAAAACCTGGACCAATACTTGTTGATTATGGTCACCTAATTAATATGGAGGAAGACAAAGCAGAGGCATTCAATGCTTTTTTTGTCTGTCTTTAAAAATACTGATAGACCTTGGGCTGCCCAGTTCTCCAAGTCAGAAGACCACGAATGTGGGAACAGTGGCTTTCCATCTGAGGACACTGAAATTGTAAGGGACCTACTGTATCAGCTGAATGGTCACAAGTCCATGGGGCCTGACAGGATTCATCTCAGAGTACTGAAGGAGCTAGCAGATGGTATGGCAGGACCCCTCTTGACCATCTACCAAAGACCCAGAGAACTACAGAGCTGTTAGTCTAACCTCAGTTCCTGGAAAAATTATGAGAAGATTATACTGGGTAGTATGGAAAGGAATTTAAAGAACAATGCAATCATCAGGCACAGTCGACATGGGTTCACAAAGGGAAAGTCCTGTTTAACTAATCTCATATCCTTCTATGATAAGGTCACCCACCTCATGGATGAAGGGAATGTGGTGGATGCTGGGTTTTTTTTATTTTAGTAAAGCTTTTGATACTGTCCCTCACAGCATCCTTCTGGACACGTTATCCAACTTTGGGATGAGCAGGTTCATGGTGTGCTAGGTGAAGAACTGGCTGAAGGGCAGGGTTCAAAGTGTTGTAGTGAATGGGGCTAGAG